>NC_056733.1:1524942510-1525242510 GCF_019279795.1 Protopterus annectens
TACTGTTTGGTGTATACTTCTCAGTAGTTCAGGCCAAAACTAACAGGCTGTGGCTAACCAAGTTTGTGGCCGACCACAAACTGGATGCAACTACCGAATCCCCAGTGATGTCAGTATACATTAGGAGGGTCTTATGCAGATTTACGACAGGTGTCTTAGTCACGGTCTCAAACTGAATGCAAAGAAATGCATCATCATTCCCTTTAGTAAAAATAATGTCCCTTCACACTATCAAATTACAACACTACCCTATGTAACAACAAAGTGGTAGGGGATCCGGGATCATGAGTAGACTGCGACCTTAACTTGGACCACCATGTGTCTACTGTAGTAAGGTAGGCCTTCTATGTAGCACACTTGATTAGCAAAGGCATCACCTCTAGTGCAAAGGAGGTTTTAATCCCTCTATACTCATCACTAATCAGGCCCATAATTGAGTATAACTCCCCTTCTGGCATATACCATACAAAGCACTTACAGAAATTGGGGAGACCTCAGAGGTTTCTAACAAAGAAGATCAAGGGACTCCAGCACATGCCTTACACAGATCGACTAAAGTCCTTGTCACTATACTCTGTATTGTGTAGAATTCTTAGGGGAGACTTATGCCTGGCTTACAGAACAATCTCTGACCCAAAGCTAATGAATCTGCTGCACATCTGTAAATCAAATGGGACTAGAGCTACTCATTCCAGGGGCCTAAATATGGCCTGTGACTTGAACAGGATGTGCTGGAGGGATAGATTTGTCTCCCAGTGACTGCCACATCTTTTGGAATAGGCTGCCAATTCATGTGAAACAGCATCTCTATGACACTGTTCAAAAAGAACCTGGACGAGTGGATGGGGCACCATAAATTGTTACCCGGGATAGGGCACACAACCCTCCTGGACCTGGGCAGTCATTACTAAATACAATCCTGAGTATTGATTAGAGTATTTATGGTATTACATTGGGATAAAATGGCTAGGCTTGAAATGACCTCCAGGTCGATAGCTTACAAACCTCCTGTGATTCTATGATCATATAAATTCATTGCTATAGCAGAGTTTTACTAGAGTGAACATTTTGGCTCGGTTTGTTATGACTTTACCTGTGTGGCTGTTAATGGCTGTTACTAATTGAATACTGAAAATGATTTTTGCAGAGACTTGCATTTACCCTATTCCAAATGTTAATTCTATTTAACTGTTATGCATTTTATTTATTATTACGGTCACTAAATGTAAATCTTCTAACTGTTATATCAACTGCACTATTCCAGCAGGCTATGCTTTGCTTGACTGCTACAACTGTAATTTGATGCTGTTTTCTAGCTCTTTTTAACTGTATTTTCATCTTCTCTACATCTCCTCTGTCCTTATCTCCTTCTTTTTCACCCCTCCAGGTATACTATTTATACTGTGTGCTGTTTCCTTATATAACCCTCCTCAAGTGACTTTATCCTTATCTTTTTGTCTTAAGCAGAAACCTATAATTAAGACAGATCTAATGGCCAGCCAGAACACTACCTGCTGTTTAAATTTAGGAGGACGCCAGTGCCACTGTTAATTGAGCATACCATACTCCTCTCAAACCACCCCTGCCATAAGGACTGCTTTCCTACACAGTCTACAGTTTTTAATGTATGTGCTTAAATTAATTTAGTCTGCATCCTGTTGTGTCTTCTCATTATTTTTACTGTTTCATTAATTATCCTTTGTTTTATCTTATTTTAAATTATAGACCATTTCCTGCACAGGGCAGCCTATGGTTGTTACATGGCTGTAACCCCAAAAGTTGCTTAGTCTCCATTTCTTTTAGTTAGTTAAGACTCCTTACTTTTAATCTGCATAGTATTGTGCTCTCTAGCTTTACCTAATCCTTTTTATCCTTCCCCTTCCAAGTACCCATTCCCACTATCCAATTAATACAAAATTTAAATTGACATGATAAAATGACAGCAATTGACAACATTACATACCCAACCATATACTAAATATCTATAGTGACAACTTTTAAACAAAATAATCTCCTCTCACTGTGGTATTTCTACTCTTCCATTGTTTTGTTTTGTTTTTTTTCTCTTTTTGTGGTTGAAAACATAAGACCATATACTTAGCAAAGCTAAAGACTATTTTTGCCTAGTTCCACCTGCTACTTCTAATTAAAAAAAAATAGCATTTCCTGCATAGGAAGTTCTAAGAAAGACATGATAGTTTTTTTCATCTAAGCATGCTTCTTTGACCAGATCCTTCCCACTCCATTCCACCTCGCTTCATTGGGGCTCCCTCCATTCCTCTACCCAACCCCAAATTCCCACCCACCCTCTCTTTCTTTACATTTACATTGCTTAACTCATTCCTCCTCATAAAATCCACCTTCTGACATCCAATAAAATTTCACCTTACATAAACACACCCACCTGATACACACACACACACACACACACACACACACACACACACACACACACACACACACACACCCCTTAAGTGTATTAACTACTACCTTATCTTCTAGAATGCCCACTATTGCTAATCATTCCCCTCTCTAAGCCCTCACAATTTTTCTCTTAGTTAATTTTTCTTTTTTATCTTCTTTCATTTTATCCTCTGAGCTTTAAAATCCAACTAATATCATGAATTCTACTTCCTGACACATATTTATCCATTTGTTGCTTTCTCTAACTCTTCTCATCCTAACAACCTCCACTTCCTTAAATCATATCTCAACATTCTCTTACAAAACCTCCCCTACACAAATCACCACTACCTATTTCACAAAGCTACTCTATAATATCTCCCAAGTCTATTCAACCTAAACTCACTCTTACTGCCAAAATTCCATATAGTCTCAACTGAATCACATACCTCCCCCAAACGTCTATCTAAAACAAAATACAACGCTGCCATCTCTCCATACTACCCTAAATTCTCAAAAGCGATTCTCTATGGAGATATTTACCCTAACCCTGGCCCCAACTCTTCTCTTCATCTCTCCCCAACCCTAATGCTAGCCTCTTCCCCACAACAGTTCCCAACTCTAAAACCCTATATATAGTCACACTTAACTTTCTGAGCATCTGCAATAAAATCACCAACTTCCATGCTTGGCTATTACATAATACTCCTGACACTCTAGCCCTCACTGAGCTCTGGCTTAAACCCAACATTAAAGACTCTAAAATCCTCCCTTCCGGTTATAACATAATTAGAGCTGACAGGCTTCACAAGAGAACCAGAAGCTTAGCACTCATCTATCTCAATTCAAATAATATTATTCCCTATAAAAATTCCATTGCTCAATTTCATAATGCAGAACTTCTAATCACATTCCTAAACATCTTCTTCTTCTTCTTTCATCTGCTAATGATTGGCAGTAGATTTTTTTTACGGGTGTCGAGGTGCCAGCTCGATGCCCAACCTTCAGTGAAGGCACGCCCATTCTATGCATGTCTTCAACAATACCAAAAGCTTTTGTATTACAGTAATATATATTCCACCTGGACTGAATATCCCTAGCCTAGAAGACATACTATCATGGATTACAAATACTATAAGAAAACAAAACCATCATTCTAGATGATGTCAACATTAACTGACAGAACCTTACCTCTAAATTCTCTTCCTCTAGTATAAATCCACTTAACTCTACTCAACTCATCACCATGCCCACTAGATTTACTAACAACAGTCAGGGTTCCATCCTTGACTGGATTCTAGTTTCTGACCTGAGCAAATTCATTAATGCAGGTACCCTCCCTGATACATTAAGTGACTATCTCTCTACCTTTGTCCTTAGAACATTCTCGCAGCTTCTTAAAGAACATCACTATAAAACTATTTGGAGTATGACCAGCTTTGACCAACATTCATTTATTAACATACTGAAAGACATAAACTGGTCTATCTTCAGAAAACTTCCTCTAGATGAAGCAGTCAACCACTTTAATACAACTTTTCTGGATATCCTCAACTGTCTTGCGCCCCTTCACTGAAAAAGAATCAAAAATAACCATGTACCTTGGCTATCCAAAACAATAAAAGAATTAATGAGAAACAGAGATAGACTATGGAAACTATGGCTCATGTCCAAGCCCCCCTTAGACCTAACAAGATTTAGGCAGCAATGCAAACAGACAAAAAATCTGTAACAAAAGACAAAGGAGACTACTATCTAACATTACAGTCTACTCATAAACAAAATCCCCCAAAATGCTGGTCCTCTATTACATCACTTCTCAATCCTGGTAGAGAAAGTAATCCCAATCCACTTCCTGATAAAATCCCTGCACAAATTGCTAACATTTCAACAATCAGTTCATTGAATGTATATTGAATGCCACTTCAAGTACACCATCTCTCTCTCAAACCTTACCTCACCTAACTCAACACTATCCCAAATCACACCCCAACATTCTCTAACCCCCTTGACTCACCCTCAGCCCCCTACAACACTTCTCCCTCAACTTCTCAAACTTTCCAGCTACAGCCTGTCTCTAATAACACTATAAAGAGGCTATTGTGAAACTTAAATCCTGCTCTAACTCCAGACAACCTTCCTGTAGAATATCTCAGTATTGCACCAGAGGCCATTGCATATCCAATAACCATCCTCATTAACAGATCTAGCCAAGAAGCTTATGTCCCAACTTTCTGGAAAAAAAATAATTTATTATACCACTACACAAAGGTGTTAACTCCACTGAAATTTCCAACACCTTCCTATTGCCTTACTGTCACCCATCTCAAAACCTCTCGAAAAATGCATCCACTCACAATTCCTCCATTACCTCCTTAAGAATCAACTCCTTACTTCCACACAACATGGATTTAGACCAGGTCACAGTACTGACACAGCTTTACTATCATTTATGGACACAGTCAACAAAAACGTGACTCAGGCAAACTTGTCTCTTCCTTATTTCTCAACCTAACTAAAGCTTTTGACACTGTTCCTCAGCCTCTTCTTTTACAAAAGCTCAGTGGCCTAGGAGTATCCCCTCTTTCTATCAGGTGGTTCACTAGCTACCTATCCTACAGACAGCAGGCAGTCAAATGGCAAGACTCTCTTTCCACATACCAACACACCACAACTGGTGTCCTCCAGGGCTCTCTACATGGCCCCTCTTATTCAATAATTTTATAAATGACTTACATGCCTCCTCCTGTCAGAATATGCTCATACAATATGCTGATGACTCAACTGTCATTTGTTCGTCTAACACTCTGTCTCATCTTCAACAAATCACCCAAGCTGCCTTTATTTCCATTAGAAGCTGGCTTACCAATAGTCAGCTGCTACTTAACCCTTCAGAAACTAAACTTCTACTTTTTACCCCTAAAACACACTCTCTAAATAAAAGTCAATTCATTATTCTCTCTCAAAATAACACAAAACTTGAAGTAGTTCTCCGTACTAAACTAGTAGGTGTCACCATTGATGAAAATCTTAAGTTTGACCTACATATTCAAAATAGTATTAAGAAAACACATCAGAAACTCTCTACCGGCTCAGGTGATACCTAGATGCATCCTCTATGCACACTCTAGCCACTTCTTACCTTCTTACACCCTTGTATGGTGCCCCAGTATTTACAAACTTACAAACTACCCTAAAATGTAAGCTTGAAACTTGCTAGGTTTTCCATCAATACAAAATACTCCACACATCACTGTATACCCCTCAAAACTTCACTGTATACCCCCCACACATCACTGTATACCCCACACACATCACTGTATACCCTCCATACATCACTGTATACCCCTCCACACATCACTCTATACCCCTACACATCACTGTATACCCCTCCACACATCACTCTATACCCCTACACATCAGTGTATACCCACACACATCACTGTTTACCCCTCTACACATCACTGTTTACCCCTCCACACATCACGGTATACCTCCTACACATCATTGTATACACCTTTAGACATCACTGTATACCCCCCACACATCACTGTCTACCCTGCACACATCACTGTATTCCCCTCCACATATCACTGTATACCCCTACACATCACTGTATACCACCCATACATCACTATATACACATCCACACATCTATACCCCTCCACCCATCACTGTATACCCCCACACATCACTGTTTTCCCCTCCACACATTACTGTTTACCCCTCCATACATCACTGTATACCTTCCACATATCACTGTATACCCACACACACATCACTGTATACACTGTTACACATCACTGTATACCCTATAAACTGTCTACCCCACACATCAATGTATACCCCTCTATACATCACTGTATACCCCCACACATCCCTGTATACACCTCCACGCATCTATTCCCCTCCACATATCACTGTATACCCCCACACATCACTGTATACTCTTCCACACATCACTGTATACACCCCCCACGCCTTGCTGTATACCCCCCACACATCACTGTATACCCCTCCACACTCTCAAGTGGCTTTAACTCCCACAATACCTTACCTTTCTACAACTTAAAATGCCTGGCTGTTAATATGGTATTCCAGAGCTACATACCAAAGAGATCACTCAGGTCAGAAAATAAGCAACTTCTCACTGGGCATCATTCCAGAAAACTAGCTGGCCAAAGTCTTTACTCTCTCTCCATAGCCAAAATCTGGAATACCCTTCCCTTAATGATCAGATGAAATCAAAAACATACATCCTTTAAACTCTCACTTAAGGAATATTTTTGCAAATCTTGGGTCTGCTCCTGCTCGACCCCAGGCTGATATTATCCCTAATTCTCGATACTTCTACTACTTAATACCTCTGTTCCCCTCTTTATTCTCTCTTTCTTTTTTCCTTTTCACTTCATTTTTTTTAAGTTGTCTTCTTTCCCTTCTCTGTTCATTCTACTTACATCCTATATCATATCTTTCCAAATACCTATTGTTGTATGCAAGGATAAATTATCCTCTGTTTGTAATGTATATATACTTATTGAGCAACTGCTATACCAACTTAGTCACCTCTGTATTTTTTTCTTTACTACAATAATGGAGTTTTTCTCCCAGGCCTCCACAGAAAATGGGTTCTTTCTGGCCCAGTTGAACTTTCTCTGTAAACAAATGTCAAATAAATAAATAAATATCTTCTGTTTAAGATACTTGAGACTTCTGCCTTGAAATCCCTCTAAGGATAGAGCTCAACATACACATGAAACCTACTGACCACAGGCAAAAATTCAGCTGACATTACCCTCACTTGACTAGTTTCCTGCCTGTAAAGCTTGTATCTGTTGTCATCAACACACTTTTTAGTGTATTAGACGTTCTGTCAGGGTTTTTTTACCTTCCCCACTTTTATAAAAAATGCCTTCCCAGTGTAGAGCCATCAGTTATAGTGCCTACAGATGGGGGATAAGCCCGCAATGGTTCATCTGCATTCATCTTATGTCAGTCTGGGAATGGTTGTAGTAACAAAGCCCACCTGGCAAACATGGAATTATCTGCCTGTAGCGCCACTGAAGGAATGCATCATCTATAACTAATAATAATAAAAAAACTCTGCCCAAGAGATAATCTTTAAGGGCAGTTAACATTCATTTAATAGCCACCCTCTCTCACTCAGTTGTTGATTTCTTCCACTTACTGTTACTTTACGTCTGGCCAATTGTTAAAAAAATATGTATTAATGTGTGTATTAGTAATATGCTTAGTGCATTCAGAGCCTAAAAGAGTTAACACATTTATTCTATTTCATACTGCATAAATCTGTACAAACTGTAGTTGCTTTCTGACCTTGTATTGTCAGCTAAATCTTGCTTGTGGTTTGGAAATTTACTGAGAAGCAGATGATTTCTGCTTGCGTTAGGAAAATAATGAATAGAACAATACTGCTTATATGAAACTCAGACAAGAAGTTCCACTGTGCCATGAGAACATACACAGCTGTAGAAGTAACAGATAATTAGGACAAAGCCTGCTTGAAAATATGAACTGCAATCAGCATTTGCTTGTATCTGTATTAAAAAAAAATACCTTGAAAAGTAACAGTGTACAATAGACGCTTGTAAACGGATTAATAGTCACCAAGGCCAGGTTGTTTTTCTGAAAAGTTTCTCACAAATCTAGTCATGTCAGTAGAAAATCTGAAGTAACACCTGCAGTAGTACAATGCTTAAAGTTGTGTTTGATTACGTCAGCTTAGAAGGTCATGTCTTGTAAAACAATATAAGAATGAACATACTTCCTGTTAGTAGTTAGACAAATCCTTGTATTTGCATGTTTTTGTCTCCTTGCTGCAAGTAAATTAAAATGCCTTAACTGAACCTTATGTGTATTGGTCTTTGAAGTTTTTTCCTTTGACAGATTGGTCCTTTGGACCGGAAACCTTCACTTCGCCTCAGATCAGACAGGCCAGGTGGCTTGAAACCGTACGGGTAAGAAACCACATCGGTTCTTCTTATCTGAAAAGTCCTCCGACTGAATTGTCGTACAAAAGAGGCCAGACACTTTCTGATCTGCGACTGAAGGATGGGTTTACTTGAACAGGTGATCAATCACGAAGGCTCAGGTAAGGTGAATCTACCTTCTTTTTCTGTTTTAGATCAGGGACTAGATTTGTATTTGTTCTGTTAGAGACTTTGTTTATAAGTCAGGGGCAGAAAGATTACTGTCTTATCATAGATCAGGGAAACAGAGCAGGTAGGCAGTCATTCTGAAGAGACTATAAAAATATCCGTGGTACCAGGTAAAAATAAGGTGTTACATAACGATTAAAAGGGTAGAACAAAATGGGTAATAATTGTACAAAAAGGTCCCAAAATCCGCTGTTAACCGAAGACGCGAAATGCATGCAGTCACAGCGTGCTGATAATATTAAATACTACTCAAAATGAGTTAATAAATATGAATTTGATGGTAAACTAGAGAAATCCTCACTTGTCAAACTTGTCAAACAGCTTAAAACCGATTCTAAAGGTCGGGTAAAGAAGCAACGTCAATTAAGAATTCCTCAGGCACACATGTGGATTGAGGAAGTAAACCGAAGGGAACAAAAGAGTCATCATCATTCTCGGATCATCTCTTTCCATTTCTTCCTATCCTCTGCATCTTGCTCTGTCACACCAACCGCCTGCATGTCCTCTCTCACCACGTCCATAAACCTTATCTTAGGCCTTCCTCTATTCCTCTTACCTGGCAGCTCCATCCTTAGCATCTTTTCCCAATATACCCATCATCCCTCCTCAGCACATGTCAAACCAATCTCTTGCTTTGTCTCCAAACTGTCCAACATGAGCTGACCTCTAATATACCGATTCCTAATCCTATCCATCCTAGTCACCAAATCTTAACATCTTTAACTCTGCCACATCCAGCTCTGACTCCTGCCTTTTGTCAATGCCACTGTCTCCAACCCATATAACATAGCTGGTCTCACTACACTCTTGTAGACCTTCCTCTCCACCCATTCCACCCTGCCTGCTCTTCTTCACCTCTCTTCCACATTCACCATTACTCTGAACTGTTGATCCCAAGTACTTAAACCTTTACCAACTCTACTCCCGCATCCTCACCATTCCTCTACCCTCCTCATTTACACACATATATTCTGTCTTAGCCCTGCTGACCCCTCTGCTCTCTAGAGCATATCTCCACCTCTCCAGAGTCTCCTCAACCTGATTCCTACTCTCACTACAGATCACAATGTCATCTGCAAACATCATAGTCCACGGGCCTCCTGTCTGATCTCATCTGTCAACCTGTCCATCACCACTGCAAATAAGAAAGGACTCAGAGCTGATCCTTGATGTAATCCCACCTCCACCTTAAACGGATCTGTCACTCCCACTGCAGTCCTCACCACTGTCACACTACCCTCGCATATCCTGTACCACTCTCTCTGCCACTCCCGACTTCCTCATACAATACCACAACTCTTCTCTAGGCACCCTGTCATATGCTTTCTCCAAGTCTACAAAGACGCAATGCAACTCCTTCTGACCTTCTCTGTATTTCTCCATCAACACTCTCAGAGCAAACATTGCATCTGTAGTGCTCTTTCCTGGCATGAAACCATACTGCTGATCACTAATCATCACCTCCTTCTTAACCTTGCTTCCACTACTCTTTCCCATAACTTCAAGCTGTGACTAATCAGTTTTATCCTCTGTAGTTACTGCAGCTCTGCACATCACCCTTATTCTTAAAGATAGGTACCAAAACACTTTTTCTCCACTCCTCAGGCATCCTCTGACTTTCCAAAATTTCATTAAACAATCTAGTTAGAAATTCCACTGCCATTTCTCCTAAGCACCTCCATGCTTCCATTGACATGTCATCTGGGCCAACAGCCTTTCCATTCTTCATCCTCTTCATAGCTGCCCTTACTTCCTCCTTGCTAATCTGTTTCACTTCCTGATTCACTATCCCCACATCATCCAACCTTCTCTCTCTCTCATTCTCTTCATTCATCAGCCTCTCAAAATACTCTTTCCATCTACTCAACACACTCTCCTCTCTTGTGAGTACCTTTCCCTCACTATCCTTTATCACCCTTACATGCTGCACATCTTTCCCAGCTCTGTCCCTCTGTCTAGCTAATCGGTACAGGTCCTTTTCTCCCTCTTTAGTGTCCAATCTCTCGTACAACTCTCCATATGCCCTATCCTTAGCTTTTGCCACCTCTCTCTTTGCCATGCCTCATCTCCTTATACTCATGTCTACTTTCTTCATCTCTTTGACAATCCCACTTCTTCTTCGCCAGCCTCTTCCTCTGTATACTCTCCTGTACTTCCTCATTCCACCACCAGGTCTCCTTGTCCTCCTTCCTCTGTCCAGATGTCACACCAAGCACCTTTCTAGCAGTCACCCTTACTAGTTCTGCTGTAGTTACCCAGCTATTCGGTAACTCTCCACTGCCTCCCAGTGCCTGTCTTAACTCTTCCCTAAACTCCACTTCACAATCACCCTTTTAACTTCCACCATTTAAACATTCCTCCTCCTCTTCTTGATCACCAACGTCATTCTACATACCACTAATCTATGCTGCTTAACTATACTTTCACCTGCCACCACTTTACAGTCTCCAATCTCCTTAAGACTGGCCCTCCTACATAGTATATAATCAACTTGTGAGCATCTTCCTCCAATTCACCACAGCCATGTCCATCCAAATCCACAATCATCTGACCTTCTGCATCTGTTCACTTCACCAACATGCCCATTAAAGTACCACAACTTCATCCAACTCACTCCAAAATTTCAAACACTCTTGGCATATTGTTCCTTTAGTATAATTCAAAAGCAATGTTTTTAGATAAGGAGGATAATAACTTAGTAATAGCATCAGCCCCTCTGCCTCCTTTACAAGAATATGAGGCAAGTGAACAAGTTAGTCCACCCCTGCGATATCCTGCTATCACTGTAAGTAGAGACACTACAAAAGCAACACCATTTGTTAGAGATCCCGTTGAGACCAGGTCTCGAACACGGGCAGGAAACTCAAAAGGGGACATTGAGTTATATCAAATGGTAGAAATTCACGATATATGAGTGAAGAAGAAATATGCCCACTTATAGAAGTGCCTAATCCCCAGGCAGGGCAAGAAGATCAGGACCCAACTATTCTAGTGTATAGACCCTGGACTCAAAGACATCCGGAAAGCCACTGAGGGAAGTCCCCATCCAAAAGTTAATTTTAGAAAATTCTTAGAAGATTTGCAAGGAATGAGGCTGAGTTATAATTTAAACGGAGAAGAGGTAGAAAAAGTAGTCAGACAAATTGTGGGACCAGATTGGCACATGATTAGTGGCGACTGGAAATCCCGTGATATTGCGCTCAGGCCCCTCCCACATAGTAGCACAGAGTTAGACAACAGAGTGAAAGGTCTTACAGACCGAATCTCTGAGAAATGGAAGCCTAGGGCAGACTGGACTTGCATTAATCAATGCATCCAACAAGAAGGTGAGGCTGTTGACAGATATTATGCCAGACTGTTAGAATGTTTTAATAACCACTGTGGAATGCAGGTTCCTGAAGACCAGACGCATGATTCCCCATATGAGCAGCAGTTAAAGAATGCATTTTTGAAAGGCAGTATTGCGCCCATAAGCAGTTTTATTACAAAACACATGGTAAATCATTGTACAAGCAGATTACAGTCATTGCTTGAATATGCTAGACATGCCGAAAGGCATTTTAATAGCAAAAAGAAAAAGAAAGCCCAAGTATTTTCTGTAGAAGACGGAGCAGAAGTTTATGTAGTACAGTCCGGGAAAAGGGGCAAGAGAAATGCCCAGGGAAACAAACAATCTGATCAACGATCAGAGGACTTTGAAGGGCGAAAGAAAAGAGGTGAATGTTTTAAATGCAGTAAGAAGGGACACTTGGCAAGGGATTGCAAGAAAAACAAGAAGGCAACCACGGAAGATAAGGAGGGTGAGGACTGATTATATGGTAGTCAGGAATCACTAGAAGGGGATAGCAGAGAAAGGACAAATGAGTATGTGATAGAGGGAGTAGAGAATGTGACAAAAGACATAGAGGAAGTGCAAGAAGTCACGGATAGTGAAGAAAATGAAATATTGGATTTGGCTTTATTGAGCTTAGAGCTCTATTTAGCAGACACAAAACCAGAAGTCACACTCCTGGTAGAAGGGAGGGAAGTCACATTTTTGTGTGACTCAGGGGCCTCACGGACCCTGATACATCCCTCCAAGCTTCCAGAGAACTCAGAGTCACCTGATTACATATTAGTGAAAGCAGCTAATGGACAGCTGTATCGAGAACCCCTCTCCCATAATATTGTGATAACTGATCCTGTTTTAGGATTGACCCAGAAAAGCAAAATTGTTGTTTCTGCAAAATGCCCAGTAAACCTCTTGGGCAGTGACCTTATGCAGCTATTTGGTATAGCAGTAGCTCCGACTATGCAGGGTATGGAAGCACAGCGACAAATTGACACATTTGCAGTGTAATCGGAGGGTGGAATGTTTTATTGGTACAGCCAGGACTTGGTTATGACTGGTCCAGGGGCAGTGACCGAAGAGTTGATGATCATAGCCATCAGCAAGTTCCCCTCCCTTGACATTGATAAACAGTATTTGTTGCACTGTACTCTGTATTATTGTAACACACCAGGACCTGATAAGGAATATGAGCAAGAATTGTTTAGAAATCGTGCAAACAGATTAGTATTACGTAATCTGTACTGGGACACAGAAGGGAACAGTGTAGTCAGCTGTTCATTGCCCCAGGAGTTCTTTGCACTTTATCAATCAAATCGATTACCACATGTTAGCTTAACTAAGGACAAAAATGTGAAATGGGTAGACTTGGGAGAAAAAGTCACGAGATGGGAGAAACAGACAGAGTTAGAACTATCAGGACAGGGAATACAAATGCAGAAGTTGAATTGGATAACTCAGACCTGCCCAGCTGTACACTTGCAGTCTAGCAAGGACAGCTGATTAGCACTCCTATTAAAAGAGGAAGAGAATGCCTTACAGAATATACCAGAAACTCTCTGGTCAACAGGAAAATCAGATGTAGGACTTATTCGTACAGTGGGACCAGTTACTATTACACCAAAGTCAGCATTTAGACCACAAAAAAGACAGTATCCCTTAAGAAAAGATGCAGAGGTAGGAATCAAACCTATTATAGCAGCTTTGCTTAAGGGAGGGGTGCTGGTGGAATCTCCAGATTCACCATGTAACACACCCTTATTTCCTGTTAAGAAAGCGAATGGGGGGTGGCGTATGGTCCAAAATTTACAAGCTGTAAATGACGCAGTAATACCAAGGGCACCTACGGTGCCAGATCCACACACCCTGTTGAATGATTTAAAACCTCAACAGAAATATTTTTCTGTGGTAGATATCAACAATGCGTTTTTCTCGATACCTATACACCCTGACAGCCAGTTTTGGTTTGCATTCACATTTCAGGGGAAAAGGTACACATATACGTGACAACCACAGGGGTATTGTGAAAGTCCAACAATAATCTCACAAGAAATGGCAAGCAACTTGGTGGGATTTACCCCACCAAGAGGTAGTCAGATTTTGCTTTATGTTGATGATATCCTACTGGCAGCCCCCACCCAGCAAGATTGTAAAGAAGATACCATAGCGCTATTACAATTTTTAACCACTGAAGGACATAAATTAAACAAAAATAAACTGCAGCTTTGGAAAAAACAAGTTAAATGCCTAGGATATGTAATATCCAAGGAAGGTAGGACATTAGATGAGGACAGAAAAATAGTGATTTTGCAAGCACCAAAACCCACTACCAAGAAGGAAATGATGTCCTTTCTGGGTACGACTAATTTTTGTCGGAGCTGGATTCCAAACTATGCCTTGGAATCTGCACCGCTGACTAACCTGATTTATAAAAAGCCTATGGCAGCACAGGATTTGTTACAATGGACACCAGAAGCAGAATCTGCTTTCTGTAAACTGAAACAGTTAATAGCGTTCTCATTAGTTTTGGGATTACCAAACTATCATAAAAGTTTTTTCCAAACTGTAGATTGTAAGCAAGGTTATATGACATCAGTGTTAACACAGCAGCATGGGGACAAGCAACACCCTATTGCTTATTATTCTTCACAGCTGGACCCAGTGGCATGGTCTCTACCTCACTGTGTACAAGCATAAGTTGCAGCTGCAATGGCAGTACAGGCTTCGGCCTCAGTAGTGTTGTTCCACCCTCTCACATTGAGAGTGCCTCATGCAGTCATGATTATTTTACTGCAAGAGAAGGCAGCATATCTTTCCCCTGCTAGGCATCTTTCCTGTATGACTATATTGTTGAGCCGACCTCACATGACAATTGAACGTTGTACGACTTTGAACCCTTCTACCTTGCTCCCAACCCCTGCAGATGGCACACCACACAGCTGCCTGCAGGTGATTAAGCAAAAGACACTACCTAGAAAAGATCTTACAGATGTTCCCTTGGATGATGCCGAGGTGACATATTACGTGGATGGCTCATGCAAAAGGAGTCCTGCAGGACAGAACCTAGTAGGATATGCAGTAGTTTCTGACACAGACATTATAGAAGCGAAATCTTTACCACACAGTTTATCTGCACAGGCAGTAGAATTGATTGCCTTGACATGGGCATGTACCTTAGCAAAGGGTAAATGTGTAAACATTTTTACTGACAGCCAGTACACTTTTTCTACTGTACATGTTTTTGCGCAACAGTGGAAAAATCTAGGAATGATAACATCTACTGGCAAACCAATCAATTATGCACAGTTTATTTTAGATCTTTTAGAATCTATTCAGTTACCTCAGAAAGTAGCTATTTGTAAATGCACAGCTCATACCAAGCAACAGGACAGGATTTCAAAAGATAATACGAGAGCTGATACAGCTGCAAAGCAGGCAGCTTCAGAAGCATTTCTTTTGAATGAGGAATTACAACCATCTGAGATTTTAGACTTAGAAATGTTAAAAACAATGCAGACACTTACTAAGAAAGTTGAAAAACAAAGATGGGTAAAACAAGGAGCAATTCTTGAAAAAGGGCTGTACATCTCTAAAGAAAGGAAACCGATATTGCCATCTAATCTGTTCAGATATGCAGCTTTGTTGAGCCATGGGCAGAGCCATGTCTCAACAGGGGGGATGGTACAGCTGGTGAACCGAGTGTTCACAACATATGGCTTCTCAAATGTCTCTAAAAAATTCTGCACGGTATGCCATGTTTGTAATAAACATCATGCACAAGGGGCGTTAAAGCCCAAGCAAGGGAGTTTCCCTACACCACCGTATCCATTTCATACTATCTGTATGGATTTCATAGAGTTGAATAAATGTGAAAATAAGAAGTATTGTCTTGTCATTGTAGTTATGTTTTTCAGATGGGTGGAAACCTTTCCGACTAAAAATCCAGATGCTACAATGGTGGCCAAAGTCCTTGTCAAAGAAATCATCCCTAGATTCGGCATTCCGGAAAGGATCTACAGTGGCAATGGCACGCACTTCGTGAATCAGACCATACAACAGCTAAGTAAATTTTCCGGAATTTCTTTAAAGAATCATTGTGCGTATCACCCGCAATCAGCAGGGCTAGTAGAGAGGCATAATGGGATTTTAAAGCATAAGCTAAGAAAGTTAATATCAGAAACACAGAGAAACTGGGTGTACTGTCTGCCCCTAGCACTGTTGAGCATGAGAACTGTTCCAAATGCAAAAGGATTGACTCCTTTTGAAAAGCTCTTTGGAAGGGCTTACTATATACCTCAGTGGAAATCTCTCATGCCCGCAGACCAGGAAGCTGACAGTACATTAGCAGAGTATATGTGTAAGTTATTAAATTCTAAACATTTGTTGCAGTTAAATTCTGTTTCAGATAAAGAACGAACCAGACTGTCAGAAGTGGCAGTGCCCCCTGGAGCATGGATCTGGCTGAAGGTAGTTAAGAGAAAGAACTGGGCATCTCCAAAGTGGGAAGGTCCATATCAAGTGCTTTTGTTAACACCCACTGCAGTCAAGATAGCGGAACGTGCCTCTTGGATCCACCTGACGCACTGTAAATTAGTTAAAAACTTTGAACTGGACAAAAATCTTGTTACATGCCAAGAGTAAAAATGATAGAGTCCAGAAGAAACAGGAATGCAGAACAACCCTTTCCTCAGAAGTATTGCATGATCATCCTGTTAACTGTACTAGTGACAATAATCATTTTGCTGTGGCCTTTCCTTTTCCCAGCCACACAGACTGAACTGAATAAACATGAAGCGTTACTCATAAACTGGCAAAACACTTACCAGGCAATTAAATATGTGTATGCTGAGACTTTCAATGTTTCAAATTGCTGGATTTGCACAGCTTTGCCGACAGCATACGGGGGGTTATTAATGACTACAGTCCACCTAGGGGTCAATGAGACCTGGGAGAACTTGATTTATGATACCTCAACCATTACAGCACAAGATAAAAATAGCATTGCACTTGTCTGTTCCACAAAAGGGAACTGTGTGTTTTTATAAAAATGATACTGCTCAGGTGGGTTGGAGCAATTGCAATGTGACTGTTCCTCATAGATGTTATACTAAAGGAAACAAAGTAGATCTTTATTGTAATACAAACTATGATTCATTTATTGGATTGATGCATAAAACACTTGATGAAGTAAAACATAATTCTGTTCTTTATAAACAGCTGTCTATAATTGATAGAAAAATGTTTCATGCAGGGCGAGTGTATATTCATAGCAGGGTTACTACTAAAGTAGAGGACTGTTATTTTGTGTGTGGCAGAAAGGCATACAAATGGTTACCTGAGAATTGATCTGGCAGTTGTTTTTTGGGTTACCTGGTTCCGGCCATATGACACACTGCAGTTTTGCCTCATGGAAAAATTTGAAATGTCCGAGAGGTCATCAAGAAACCTGAGAATCCTGTGGGACGAATCAATGTGTGTTGGAAAGACCATCATTCCCTAGGCAAATGGCTGACACATATGGACTTGAGTGATAGCGTTATATCATGGGTAGGCATATCCCCAGCATATGGAGCAGTGAAATCGATTTGGGAGCTAAGAAAACTGTCAAAACTTCTCGAAGTAATGAGCAACGCATCTTTTTCTGCTATTGAATTGGTGACTGATGAACTGAATGCTATGAGAACTGTAGTGCTCCAAAACCGCATGGCTCTCGACTTCACCCTAGCGGCAAGAGGTGGTACGTGCGCTTTAATCCAAGAAGAATGCTGTTCGTATATTCCTGACCATAAACACGAGATAGACAATCATCTTGAGGTAATTCAGCAAGTGTCAGCCATGACCAAACCAGGCCCAAACCCACTGACAGACTTTTTCCAGAAATGGTTTGGGGGGTGGAGTACCATCCTAATGAATATCCTGATTGCCATTTGTGTAGGTATGCTCCTACTGGGAGTATGTGTTTGTTGTGGTATCCCCTGCATGAAAAGACTGATTAAAGACCTTATAGATATGTTGGTTTCTGAAACCTTATATCAAAATACTGAGTTTGAAGAACTGTTAAAAGACTGAAAATGCTTTCATAAGTTTAAACTGAATGACTCTCTTAACTGCAAATCCTGAGTGGAAGAGGTTAGGAGAAGAAAACACACTGTTTATGCTTATTTTGAAAGTAGAATAAAAGTATTAATAGGGGGAAATGTTAGAAAAATATGTATTAATGTGTGTATTAGTAATATGCTTAGTGCATTCAGAGCCTAAAAGAGTTAACACATTTATTATATTTCATACTGCATAAATCTGTACAAACTGCAGTTGCTTTCTGACCTTGTATTGTCAGCTAAATCTTGCTTGTGGTTTGGAAATTTACTGAGAAGCAGATGATTTCTGCTTGCGTTAGGAAAATAATGAATAGAACAATACTGCTTATATGAAACTCAGACAAGAAGTTCCGCTGTGCCATGAGAACATACACAGCTGTAGAAGTAACAGATAATTAGGACAAAGCCTGCTTGAAAATATGAACTGCAATCAGCATTTGCTTGTATCTGTATTAGAAAAGTACCTTGAAAAGTAACAGTGTACAATAGATGCTTGTAAACGGATTAATAGTCACCAAGGCCAGGTTGTTTTTCTGAAAAGTTTCTCACAAATCTAGTCATGTCAGCAGAAAATCTGAAGTAACACCTGCTGTAGTACAATGCTTAAAGTTGTGTTTGATTACATCAGCTTAGAAGGTCATGTCTTGTAAAACAGTATAAGAATGAACATACTTCCTGTTAGTAGTTAGACAAATCCTTGTATTTGCATGTTTTTGTCTCCTTGCTGCAAGCAAATTAAAATTCCTTAACTGAACCTTACGTGTATTGGTCTTTGAAGTTTTTCCCTTTGACACCAATAGATTAAATTGGGTGTTCCTCCTCTTCAACGACTTCTGTCAGAACTGCGCCTGAGCTTACTTCAGTGGCATATGTGAACACCGTGGATTGTTTGGAGAAATCTGAGGATAATAAGGTGGGTTAAGAATATTTCTTCAATACCTAGTATTCCTCTTTCATCCATTTGTTATTTAGGGAGGCCCTCATAGTTAAATCACTCAAGGAGCATGCTGTAGTGGTGAAGTTTGTTATAAATTTCTGGTAGTAGTTGGCCAACTCCAGAATGGCCTCAACTTACTTACCTTTTAATATCAGGTATGAGCCAATTTTGCACAGCCTTTATGTTTTCTGTTTGAAGTTTAACTAACCACCCTTCCTATCAAGTATCCCAGTAATGAGTTTCAGCCATTCCCAATTTACATTTGGCTGGGCCAGCTGTTAAAACAGATTAAGAAATCTAGAGCAGCTTAAACATTGGCAAGGTGACTTTCACAGTCTTCAAAAAACCCATACATCATTGTAAGCTGTTGCATACCTGGTGTGTGTGTGTGTGTGTGTGTGTGTGTGTGTGTGTGTGTGTGTGTGTGTGTGTGTGTGTATACCATGAAAGACAACCAACATCACCTTATAATGAAATAGACCATCAGGTGTGGACAGTGCTGTTTTCATCTTAGCTGCTGGAGTTAATGGCATTTACCAATAACCCTTAATCAAGTCCAGCATAGGCAGAAATCTAGCACTGGCAAAATTTTGCATTAATTCATTCACTGTAGGAGGAATTATTCAGTTTTTTAAAGTCCTTGCAAAATCTTCTAGTAATTTTCCCTCTTCCCTTAGGACAGAAACGTTTTCATAAAAACACTGGCAGTGGGGCTATTCCATTCACTCTGATTCTTCTATAACCCCAGTGTAACCATCTCCTATAATTTTTCCTTCACTGCTTATCATTGCGATTCTGGTATTCAACACAGTTTTAGATTTACTTTTTCACCAGGGATACTTTCAAAATAGTACTGAATTAAATTAGTTCTGCCAGACAATTCTGAGAATATTTTCCTATGCCTGACTCATTTCTTTAACTTTCTGTCTCTGGATTACTGACAGTGTTACTGCTATCATATCATCTGGATACAAGGTGGATTGTTACCTTCTTCATCAACCATGCTAAGTACAGAAACCTCATTTTTCTTTAAAATTGTTCTTAGTAGTGACTAATGCATTAATACAAGCGCTTTGTACCCTGAGTGAAACCCTGAGGTATAAGCATTTCTATTGTATGCTCCCTTTTGGGCTTTTTGTGATCTTTCCATGTTTTGTTTGATAACAGCCATTACAGCTCTTAAGCTATCCTGCAGTTCTATCATATTTTAAAGAAATTGTTTTCTCATGTTTCCCTTGCTATATCTAGCTAACCTGTGAATGTCTATCATGCTGAAAGGGAGTAAACCCAGTTAAGGCCTGTGATACTTCTGTTTCATAGAAAAGAAAGTATGAAAAGAGGTGGCTCTGTGTTTACATCATGTTCTATAGATTTTAAAAGAATGGACTTCAAAATCTTGTTTGTGCTTTCTGCTAGCCCATTTATTTCATAATGGTATACAGAGATTCTCAGTTTCTTCATCTTAAAGAACCGGCATAGTTCTTGAATTACTCTGGACATAAATGAGGTGCCTTGGTCCAAAAGGATTTCTTGGGGAATTCCATCCCTGAGAAATGGCAGAACCAGCTCTTACTCTGTAGCCTTAGCATTTTCTTGTTTTAGGGGAACTGCTTCTGGGAGGTTTATAGCACAATTGGTGATTACCAGTATGAAATGTTTACTTTTATTTGACCGTACAAAGGAGCCTACGAAATCTATAACTATCTGCTTAAATGTGACTTCTATTATAGGTATTGGAATCAAATCCTTGGTTAGATGCTGTCTTCTCACATTTTGGGCAAGCTGCACAGAAATGTTCTATTTACATCATAATACCTGCCCAATAAAACCTAGGCAAAATCTTAGCATTTATTTTATCCATGCCTAAATATTCACTCAATATATGGCTATAGGCCAACTTCATTATGAGCTGAAATGGCTTTGATGCCAGTTTACTAACTGTTACTCTATAAAGATTCTTCATTTCAAAATGTGGGTATGAATTAGAACTGCTATGAGCTGGGTTCTCCCTTTCACCTCTTGTTATAGGGAGTTAAGCCAGAGCAGCATTACCCCATCCCTACACTGACATGAGGTGGAGAGTGTAGTTTAATCTTCTATAAAGATAGGTATTGCTTTTTTCCCCTTCTTTTAACTTTTCAAGAAAGGGCAGTTCACAAAAGTAATTCTCTTTGACTTGGGGTGCTGATAGATTTTCTGTTTTCAGATTATTTCTACTTATTCTGGTACTATTGTCCTGCTTGTTTAGTTTTTGTTCTTTTCTTTTGTAAGCCTTTGTCTGACTAATTTCATTTTTGCTTGCATATCTTAGGGATCTACTGCCTCCTTCTAAGTTTCTACACTTGATTCTGTTTTCATAATTACAGGCCCCTCTTCACCAGTCTTTGTACTAAATTATTTCAGTAATTTGACTACTGATACTTCATACAGACTATCCTTAACAATGAGGTCTTTGCTATTCATCTCTCTACTTTCTCCATCTCTAGTCTTACCCAGTAGAGCCTTTTGTAGTAATCTTCAGATTTATCTGTCACATTCAGACCTCATTGCCTTTTGAAGATTCTAATTTTACAGTTTTGTCTTTATAAGGGCCATGGACCTCTGTAAATGCATATGGTTTTGCTCCTTTCTCCACATTTATGACAGCTTGCTAGCATCCATTGCTGCATGCAGGACTGACTTACAATTTGCACTTTCAAACAATACCAAAAATTCTACTAAGGCTACCAGCTTTTCAGAGATTCACACTTTATTCTGAAATACACATTTTTATAAAGTGTTAGGTAGCATTCTCTTAAGTCTATCCACTGCTAAGATATCTAAAATGTTACTAAGCGAATTATATCAGACATTGCAGGTATTGTAAGCTGCTTAACTGCAATCTTTTACATATTAATTCATCAAGCTAAGGAGTACTCGTCACTCTTTCACACACATATGTGTGTGTGTGTGTGTGTGTGTGTGTGTGTGTGTGTGTGTGTGTGTGCGTGTGTGTGTCAGTGTGTCTGTCTGGATGCTGGTTTCTTAGAGTTCATGTATGTCTTTCATCTTCTCAGCTGAAGAATACATTTCTTACCTCTCACTAGAGGAGTAGTAGGCCATTTGGAGCCCAGAGCGAGACCCTCATTTGGTATCCCCCCTCATCTACAGAGCAAAGAAAAATTATTTTTTTGAACAGGGGTGGGAAAAATGCATTGGCAATAACTTTTCACAAAAACATAGAGAGGCTCAAAACCATGCCAAAACAGGAAGTTTAATTGAAAGCTGAACACATTTTCTGACTGTCAAGCAATACATAACTGAACACAAAACAGCTTTAGCAATTTAAAGAAACCATACAGATATTTAAAAAAAAAATCAGAATTCAGCACAGTCCAAATACCAACAGCAGGATAACAAATTGTACTATTAATAGCTTGATAAGTTTGAACTGCAACACAGGAATCAATGAACCAACTGTGGCTGTGGCACAGTCAGAAAAATCATGATCCAATGGAGAAGCAGCTAAAATATACTTCCTGACCCTTCAAAATATATCTATAATGTATACTGCTCAAAAATGTTTAGTGTGCATTGCAACACCACTTGCACCTGAAGTTTACATCATATTGACAGTTCCTTGTAACACAATCCCCCGGATTTACTAAACTTCCATGCAGGACTAGCTTAGTCCTGCATGGAAGCACCCATTTAGGAGCAGGATGGCAGCACACCATGCATATTAATAAGCCGCGCTGCCCGAGCTCCTAGGCTTCGGAGCGTGTAAGAGTGCAGGGGGTGTGTCTGGGAGCAAAGCTCTCAGAATAAACACGCCCCTGCAATGTAGAACAGCAGAAATTGGTAAGGAATGAGCGAGACTGCTCATAGGTGTCCACATATCCCCACCAACAGTCCCCCATGTGTACAACAGCAACAGTACATATAAATAAAATGAAGAAACCCTTTTATTTTTTTTTTAAATTTGATTAAAGCTAACCATAGGTGCGCAAGTGTACCCATCTCTTAGCAACGATTAAAGCAGCTTAAAAGGCTGAAGAGGATAACAAGGAAGATATATGCAAATGAAGCAGCATAGCAATAGTGTAGTGGGCAGAGCATTCCCTTTACAAGCAGGCATTCCTGGTTCGAGTCCCACTGCAACACATTCCATTTTCCATGGCAAAGCACGTTACGACCAATATTTTTGTTGCAAAACCCACTAAATAACATATATTTATGACGTGGAGTACTGCAGGAAATGCACATGTGAAGTGTCAGTGTCATAATGAATAAGGCACTAGTAAGCAGGTTTAAGCACAAATAAGCAGTAGTAAGCATATTTAAGAACTAGTAAGTGAGTTTAAGTGTGTTTGCATGGGGGTAAGCAATGCCTACACTGGCTAAGCAATTCTGAAGCTAACTCTCTGTAAGCAGATGTAACGGCAGGTTAGCAGTGCTTACCATCATGCAAGGCCGCTTACAAGTGCTCAAAAGTGCCTTAATCACTCTGTATCCAATGGCTCTTGTTCTGCCCATCAACAAAATAAACAGCCATGCAGGTCTCGAACCCTGGACCCTATAGTCCCAGTAGTTATCCACCAAGCCATCACAGAAGTACAGAAGAATGAGGTAGTAGTAGACATGTCCTCACCTTAGTATAATCAAACTGAACCTGTGAAAGGCATCAGTATACAGTCATATGTGCCATAAGCCACTACATAACATAAATATGTGAACTGGAGTACAGCAGTAAGCCCAGAAGTGAGGTATAATTGTAATAGAGTGTTGAAGTCCCTAATAAAACACAAGGACCCCACAGAGTGTACGTACACATCAATCTGGGATACTAGGCATACATGTAAGGTGTAATGAATAATAACACAATGACAAAAAGGCATTATAATGAATGTGTAATGTAGGCGACACTAAGCATTGCACAGGCCAGCTTAGGAGGTGTGAGCATTGTGTAGACCAGCTAACTCTTTGTGGCCAGTGGTATTCCCCTTTAAACAATGCCAATATTAGGTAAGCAGGTTTGCCCATAGCTTAGCTGTTTCAAAACTGGCCAATCACAGAAAAGTGCAGGAAATCTGCCCTACTTAAACACAAAAGGCGGAAATACAGCTCATAACTGGTTGTGGCTTCCCCTTGCAGGAACTATGGCAGTAAGGGGAGAAGGAGTGCACTTCCAGGTGCAGCGCTGGTGCATCCAGGAGTCCAAGGTCATGCCAGGACTCCTAGTTAAAGACCATGCACAGAGACTGCTGCAGGGCCAGTACCAGGGCTCCCAATATAAGGCAAAGGCCTGGGACCATCTCATTCATGACCTCACCAGTGCCACTGGCATACGCCGAACTGGTGATCAGGTCAGGCACCACTATGCTGACCTGAAGCGGCAGAAGGGGGACCTCTTGGAGGAGTGGCTCCAAGAGGCTAGAGCATCAGGGGATGTTCCAGCCATGTGTAAGTATCACCCCAGTATATGTGTAATAAGTGCCAGCTCAGGTATATCATGGATAGGCATGGCTAAATATTCCTCTTATGTCCCCCACAGCTCCAGTGGAGCGGGCCGCGAACCAGGAGGCCCACATCTGCCGGCTGGCACAGTTATGATGAGAGGCAGGTCAGTAATACTCATGCTTTTACTGTCATAGGAAATAAATATAAAAGTAGTAGTAAATTAATTGCTAGTATTACACCTGTATTGTTCAAGGCAAGTACTGCATAGGTTCATAGGTTCATAGGTTCATACTAGGCTATCTGCCCGAGGGCATTTACAAGCCTAGCCCATAGTTTTGTGGCTTACGCCACCCCTTTAGTATGGGGAACTATACCCATTATTTTGCTGTGCCTCTGTTGAGCAGTGACACTGAGGTAATCCCTGGGGTATATCTGCGATCTCCCATCCATTGGTCAAGATTTCTCTTGAACAAGGCCAGCGAGGTGCTCTGCCTCACATATACCGGAATTTTATTCCACAGCATAGGGAGTCTTTGGGTGATGAATCTATCCCTCCAGCGCGTCCTATTAATAGCCGTGTCGAGGTTTAAGTCTCCTGCCCTTGTGGCTCTGACGGATCTAGATTTTTTGAGGTGAAGCATATTCATCAAATCTGGGTTTGACATGGCCTTGTATGTTAGGCAAAGGTCACCTCTGAGCAAGCGGTAAGCGACTGAATAGAGCTGGAGTTCTTTCAGTCGGGCATACACTAGAGAATATGCAGGAAGAGTCTCATATTGTTTGTATGGCAATAAAAGTGTAATATCCTGACAAAACAGGTCTAACTGCTGGACTGCATGTGTATATTCTGGTATCATATGGTAATGTAGATTTGCAATCATGTAATAGTACTGTAGTATTAAGCACTGTTACCCACACCATGCACCAAAGCTTGAATGTGTAGGAATGCCTGTATATGACAGGTGTAATCCCCAGAGGCTGTTTAGTACAACCGAGAGACACATAGACAGTAAACAGGGAAAATGCAGACAATGAAAAATGAATAGCACGTGCAACTGTGATGTGAACTGTTGTTTTTTTAGCACACACAGCCACGGTTCAAATCCTGCCAGTGGCAGTAGTCTGCATACAGAATCATACCACACAACTGTACAGATATGTCCAGAATGTCTATTAAAGTTGCCCATATCTAATGCCTATCAACCTGTCCCCCTGGGAAATTAGTGGGATGATCCCAGACATATAGGCAGCAAACAGGAAATACAACTGATTGACACATCTATGAAAACAAACCTGGCATACTAGCAACTCCCCAATACCTTATGTGACTAAGAAGCCGTGTATGTCCCATTTACACCCCAACTTGTTAAGCTGTGGTCAGAGTGTGTACAGTAACAGAGTGAGATGTATGTGCATAATAGTAATGTGAAACCTGGTACTTTGTGTGGGAACATTCAGGTAGTGCTAATAAACATTCCTCCCACAGGTCTGTCAGACACCAACACTGTGCCCAGAAATACAAGAAGGATATGCAGTTGCTCTGAATAACGAGGTATTACACATCACTGTCACCCACACTGTTCTACAACATATAACTGTCTAGGAATTCTGTATAAGAATGTTGTTAGACAAGGTCTAAATGTATAAGTACAGGGGATTAATAAGACAGAAAGCAGACTGGAGATATACAGCAATATCAATATAGCAGACACAACTGTGATAGGCAGTGTTTACGTTGTAGCAGACACAGCCATGATCTGAATCCTGGGAGTGGAATTAGACTGCATACAGATTCATACCCCACAACTGTACACATGAGGCCAGAATGTCCAGTATATGTGCCCATATCTGCTGCCTGTCCCCCTGTCACCCTGGTAAGTCTTTGGGATGATCCAGGATGTGTAGCCAGCAAACAGGGAATACAAATGATTGTCAACCATCATGAGAACACGTGTCACTGTAGCAACCCCCAAAACTGTTAGGAGAGTAATATTTCAAGTATGGCCTATCTACACTCCCATGTTGTCAAGCTGTGACCAGATTGTGTACAGTAACAGAGTGAGATGTATGTGCATAATACTAATGTGTAATCTGGAACCTTGTGTGGCAACAGTCAGGTAGTGCTAACAAACATTGCTCCCACAGCTACATTGGATATGAAAAACTGTGCTGAGAATTACTGACCAATATAACCTGTACAGGTACTGTCCACCCTGGAATTGTAGGGGATTGTGAGTGTTGCAGTTTCTCTGAATAATAAAGTATCACTGGTCACTGTCGTCCACACTGTGTAGGAAAGCATGTACATGTGTGTTTCAGGTCACTAAAGATGGAAGAGGGCAATATTTTAGATATGTCCAGGCACACCTGCATGTGGTCAACACATAGCCAGAGTCTGTGCAGAAAGAGTTGGATAGCTTAGTGCAAAACATCAACCCGGAATCCGGGAGTATGTGTATAAACAGTTAGTCAGTGTTAACAAACATTCTCTCCAAAGGTATACCAGGTAAGAGGTGTATACTGCAGATAAAACCAGTTCATGTGTAATGATGTTGACAGCCATATCAGTGTCCAATATAGGTCTATAGGGTAGTGTAGTAAGACTTGTAAGGTACAGATAACAGCACGGACTAGGAAAGTAATGTGGAGTAAAGCAATATACTACTTGTTAATTGACATCTGTTTCTCCTCCCCCACCTTATCTCCAACATTAATCAACGTATCCATCCCCAGCTGGTATGTACTAACTCTGATACTGTCCAATTGTTTGTCCCATGCATGTGCCATATTGAATTATTCCAACATTGTTGGCATGGTGCCAACAACGTACCTGCATGCTGTTCTTATTAACACTATGGTCCCATATATGCATGTGCTTTGTTTGCTATGCAACTGTTCTGTATCTGGTGTCTGGGTTAATGGGAATATCTATGCATGCTGTTATACCTAACCCTGGAATGTGCTGACTATTACTAACCCATATATGATGAAATCTAAACACTATAGCATGCTTGGGAAGGCTGGTCCCAGTGGACCCACCTGTCCCACCTCAGCTGGCCGAGGCACCAGCATATCTGGGGCCCAACCCCACACCTCCCTGTCCATTGGTCCTGCACCACCTTTGGGTTGAACCACCTCAGGGGATGTGGCTCGCCCCCCCCGGGAGTGGGAGTGGACAGGCACCTGTCACTCATCGCCAGGTCGGGGTCGTGGTGCATAGAGCTATCAATGAGCAGGTCGGTGATCTTCTATGCCAGCAGGAGGGCTGTGTGTCACGATTAGAGAGTCAGCCTGGCTCTGTGGCTCAGCCCTTAGCACAGCCAACCTTGGGGCTGTGAAGGTGCAGTGGTGACTGCCATGGGTGGGGACCTCAGTCCCACTGTTACCACTAGGGGGGCTTGTGGGCTTCCGATATCCCAACACCCCTCCCCATCAAGGTGTTTACCCCCCACATGTGTCATATACCACCCCTGTATGAATCTTGTGTGTCTTGCCTGTTAACCTACCCAGCCTACCTCCCCAACTATATATACTACCCCTCCCCAACATCCCACTCTCCCCTGACAAAAAAAGAAGTGCAATCTCTTCCCACAAAAAAATCTTGCCCCATACATAGCTGTCCATTTCGCACACGTGTCCACTGGACACATGTAATCCAGTCTAATTGGCAGCACGACTTATTATTGTTGTTCTCACCCCTCTCCCAGGGGTTTGAGCGTCCAAACCTACCTCCAAATTCAGTGAATATGCACAGCTGTTGCTGTAGATGAAATGGGCAGCTATGGACCTTCTCTACACCCTTCCTGCACATCTCTAGCTATTTTCCCTACTGTCTTTCCCTCTTTGTGCCACATGTTCACCACTTTCCTATCAACCCTTTTTTCTTTTCTTTTAAAGAAATTAGCACGGGGTAAGTGGGAGTAAGCACTTTTAAGCAGCAGTAAGTGGGTCTAAGTCTGTTTGCGCAGGAATAAGCACCGCCTACACACATTAAGCAATTTAGAACTTAACTGAGTATAAGAAACTGTAACCGGAAGTTAGCAGTGCTTACCTCCAAGCAAACACACCCAAACCCACTTACAACTGCTTTAAAGTTTCTTAATCACTCTGTATCCAATGGCCTATGTTCTGCCCAGAAACAAAATAAACAGCCTCTGCAAGACTTGTACCCAGGACTCTGCACACCATAGACAAAGTGATTTACCACTAAGCCATGCCAGATATACATAAAGCTGATGTTTTCAGAAACATATCATCCAGCCCAGTCATGCAACAGTACAGAGAATGTATACCAACATCTAGATGTAGGTGTGTGTGTAAATATATTAATATCTAAACAGATACAATATATCTATATATGTAGATATATATATATATATATATATATATATATATATATATAAATATATACATATATATAAATATGTATGAACATATATACATGCAAATGCCTACAGTGACACATATATATGTCTCCACCTATATATCTACTTATACACAGCAAGTTACATATATGTAAGCAGATATATATCTATACAGGTATATACGGACATAGTTGTGTATATGTAAGCAGATATATATATATATATATAGGCATACATATGCAGATATCAATGGGAGATTAACTAAATCATAAATGTCCACATGCACCATTAATGAGGTTGAGAGGTCCCAAACAATATATGTCTTGCACGAATAGGTATACCCACCCACCCACAGCCAAACACATCTGCCTGCAATACACTACCAAGTGTTGCAGATCCCATAACCAGTTCCCATCACATCATAGGCACAAGATATTAACAGTACTACATCCCACCTGTATGATGTCAGGCTGGTATTGGTAACATATCATGCAGTACAGTCTAGCTCCCATAGGAAATGTAAAATGTGGAAGCTAGCAACATCCCCAGGATACATATGCAGATACAAATATATATATATATATATATATATATATATATATATATATATATATATATATATATATATATATATACATGTGAATACACATACACACGCAGAGATATGTACAGTAAGATACTCATGTAGTAGGTGCGCACAATATGGAATAGCCACTATGCCTACAGTTAACACCCTAACAATTGGAAACTGGATGAGCCACCCATACAAATAACATATGTCTGCAACATATACCCATAGAGATGTCATAGGCACACTGGCAAACAGAACAGTCTGTATGGCAGGAGGCAGTAGGCCTACAGTAGCCCACTTTATGTAAGTAATGTCAAGATAGGTGAAATGTATGGTACTGTACATCCAGATACCTGATGGCAGCTCACCCCTGATACCCCCACATTTTGTAATAGCCTAGGTTATGTATGGTGCACCCCCTAGACTCAATACTACAGGGCCATATACCACTGTTAAATACACTGGCCTATAGAGTGCATATGGGCACATATGTATTGAGTAGGTGAAGCCCAAACATATATGGCCCCAGTCCCACAGTATGTGTGTTGGATACAACAGCAGTGGACTGCTGGCTGGAATGGCAGCATGGTATACGTATGTGTGCGTATGTATCACTATCTGTATATGTGTAGACATATAATGCTCTGTATATGCATATATCTGGGTGTGTATATGCATATCTATGTACATATACACACCCATCTATATATGCTGATATGTACATGTGTAATTATCTATATAGATATCTGGATAATCATATGTACATATATATTCACCATATGTCCTGAACATGGGGTGTAGCCCTACGTCAGCCCCTATAGTCCCAACTCTGTAGTGCAAGGGGATGTCAATATGTATAGCAGGTATATTAGTAGACTATTGCTACCATAATAGAGATTGTCTTCACAGACATGGTGCGTGTGGGAGGTCACATCTGCTTTTCACATGTGCACCATTGGCTATTGATAGACACCCTAAGGACATCATAGTATAGTACCGCTGCAAGCACATAATGCTCCTGTGGCTACAGCAGAGATATTGGCCAATAGATGTGGGCATTCTGACACACTCTGTACAGTCCAGAGGTTTGCACAGAACCCCTTAGTGCAGAACATGTGGACCAAGCCTGACAATATGGATGTTAACAGCCATATAGATGGGTATAACACATAACGACTGGTATGCATTCGCCCTCATAGGTTATGCATTCACACACCCCTGTCTGTTGTGACACATAATAACTGCTGATATAGAGGTGCCATGGCCACATACTACCCACTAGATATTGACATACATCTGTACAGCATCCCAACGCTCTGACATACATGACTGTTAAGGGAGGTCCGGCAGCAGTACATCTAGCAAGTATCTGCGCATGTCATCTCACCGGGTAAGTATACTAAGCTGCTAGGCATGTAACAAAGCACTGTGCAGGGTACAGGCAGACTGGTTCAACACTAGCCTACATCTCCTATGGGGGAATGCACATGTACCTGCATATATAGCAGGCTCTACAGGCATGTCACAGCAACAGGTAAGATACACCTGTGTGGAAGTGCATAACCACAACCAATGTGAACACAGCCACAGCCACATATGGTAAGCTAGCATAATATTACAGTATATGGGCTATCTGTTCAACACCACCCTCCTATGCGCCACTCACACACTAACCCTACATATACTGGGCTGCTACATGGTGTGGCCTGATGCCTGTCTGTGGTATGGGACATGTGTGTGTATGGCCCTACAAATATGTAAGCCAATATCGTAACATACAGTGGAGCAGCGTGTAACATCAGATAGGACAGGACCTAGAACGATGACATCTACCACAGTCTGTACACAGGCCAAGGTACATATTGACAGTGCACACACTGTCGACATTCACCATAAGTACATAGACCTCAGTACTGTACAAACAACCACAGAAGGTCTAGGTTATGTCATCAAATATAACTCCTACTGTACATAACATGTGTAGCAGTCTGATATCTCACTGGCTTGTTACCAGATATGATGACACTAATTATGGTGTACAGCACATATGCACCTCTTAATGCATGACATATGTACAAAGGTTGGCAGAGTTGTGGCTGGAAGCCCATACACAGGGCCAATATTGACATGTTGCTGTGATAACATCTTACATTTACTGTTGTAACAGGGTTTGTTGCAACATATGTCCTATGAAGGATATGATGTCAGTAACTGTCCTGGCTTTCAACATCTATAGACTGAAATCCTCACACTACCTTCTACAGTTCACAGATACTTGCTCTGTGGGTAACACATGAAACCAAAGGCACCACACACTGCCCAATCTGCAGATGACCCTACAGATGGGAAGCCCTTATAAAATAGAACTGACATGACAAGTATTAATACATGTAGGACAGCCATATCCGCACACACCCTGTTAAACCAACATTACTCCAAATGAAGTATAGCAGCACTTACACTCTGTAGTCAGGTCAGGCACATCCCCCTCCTGTGTGTTGGCCTGTTTCCCAGTGTATGTTGTCAGAGGTAAATCCCCAATCCATCTGAAATGCTGTTTGCCAAACAACAGATCGAGTTCCTACTCACAATGAATGGAAAGGCCCAACACCAATATGATGTTCCTAGATACTGGAGTGTGTTTTCATGCAATTGGCTATAAGAATGTTACCACAGCTGTTCCACATGCAATCAGCTAGGGGAGGGCTGCAATTCATGCAAAGGCCATCAGCTGACCATGAGCATTACTTAAAATGCACATGCTACTACCTAAGCAAAGCAGGTGTAGGTCTCCTCATCCACCAGTGAGGGAGTGAGAGAGGCAGACAGAGGCAATGACAAGTCAGGGAGGGGTGGGAGAGTAAAAATTAAGCATGTTTGTGTCACACACCTACCAGCATAGGGTATCAAACCCCTAATGACTATGTAGTGCTATCACAGTCCTACGCAGTTATTGGATGCACCACATAAGTTACCTGTTGAGGAGTCTTCAAAACATATATGTGATGGTGAGTGACATTTGCAACAGGGATATGGTAGCTATATGGTAGGTGAAGTACACATGCCTGTTTGCATGAACAGGTGCCAGTGTCAACGCAGCCACACTCTCGCAGGGACACGCACACATTAACACACTTGGCCAGGCCAGAGATAGAGCTCATCACTAGTGAAATTGCCACAACACATTACTGTGCAGGTATCACATGCACCACATTGGTCGTACAGATGTTATATGGGCAAAGGGCATGGGGAGGTGTCTGACATCAGACAGCATGCTTCAGTATGCCACTGGGGGTTGTAGTGAGTGTGGATGTGATCATATGCATCATACACCACAAACACACAGGGTGCCAGTACTGACATGCATGGGTGCATTTCTGCATGGGTATGTGGTGGCCAACTGTGCCAGATGGCTATACAAGGCTAGGTGATGGGTATACCTTGGCATCAGGCCACATAACAATTGTATGCATTGTGGCTCAGGGCTGTGGTTTCTGAATTTGCCCACACAGGTGGGTACTGTATCCACCATCCAGTCACCTGTGTGGGCAATGCTGTGCATTGCCTGCCATGTATGTGTTCCTTAGTCCATAACATGGACGGTGACTGGGATGTGCACACCTCCCACATCCATGTACAGTGACATGTGGAACTGTACCTGGGGTGTCAGGACCATGTGTAAACAGATTATCATCAGATGTGCCAGTCTTGGCCACCTGTGGCAGGAACTGGTAATAGACAGCAGGTTAACCCTGCACCTACATTGATAGCATGCTAACGGCATTCCCTGATGTCAGTTCCATCTGTCCATACAGGACATGTTTTTAGACATGGTATGTCCTTTGTGGGTCACATGTGATGGCACCATAGGTGTTGCAGGTGTCCAGTGGGGAACATGGGGAAGGTGCACTGTCTGCATGTATGTGCCTATTGGACAGATGGACAGGGTGCCATGCCCTCTGTAGGCCACTGCAATCACTCCATAGTTATTAGTGGCCAATATGCAGTGTACTACACACATATTGGTTGTTGCCTTGGTGTGTGTGTGTGTGTGTGTGTGTGTGTGTGTGTGTGTGTGTGTGTGTGTGTGTGTGTGTGTGTGTGTGTGTGTGTGTATACGAGACATGGGTTGAGTGTGTGTTCTGGGTAATACTGGGGTTGCTAACTGTGATTGCCTGGCCTTGATGTCACATGTATGGGCATGGATTTGCACCCCAGCCTCTCGGCTATTTTAAATCTGTTATCCCTGTATAGTGGACATTGTGATATTAGGGCCACCATATAAGAAATTTGCAAAACCTGCTCCACATTGGGCCCAGGTGTCACACACTCCTCCACACAGCATACAAGTTACAAACACAAACACACCTGTTATGTCTGGGAGTAGAATCCCTACCTAACTAGTTTATTACACTGCAGCACTATGCAGTTATAGTACGGGCCATGGAGATTATTGGAGTAGCCTTTCCCCAAAGGTGTATATCACATTGGATGACATCAGCAGGATTTCCAAAGTAGAGCATTTATCATGTACTGAGTGTGACTAGCCTAAAATGCATTGCTCCCTACACAGAGATTGAAACACACACAAAACATCCACAATCAACAAGTGTGGATATAGAACCCCTAACAAAGGTCTATATCATACTACAGCATGAAGCTGTTATAGGCTGCACCACTGGGATTATGGGAGAACTATTTCCCCAAAGGTGTATTTCACAATGAATGACATCAGCAGAGTTGCCAAAGTAGGGCATCTGACATGTACTGAGTGTGACTAGCCTAAAATGCATCACTCCCTACACAAAGATTGAAATGCACACAAAACATGTGTGGGTATAGAACCCTTAACAAAGGTCTATATCACACTACAGCATGGAGTTGTTATAAGACACACCATGGGGATTACTGGCAATTTCTATCCACATAAGTGTATTTCACAATGAATGACATCAGCAGGATTGCCGAAGTAGGGCATTTGATATGTACTGAGTGTGACTAGCCTAAAGGGTCTACTTCATGATGTCGAAAGTAGACAATATTGAAGCTGATATTATTGGCACCACAACATCGAAAGCGTGGAACATCGTGCAGGTAAACGGAAATCTCCGTAGGGGGAGATTTCCCTTTACCTCAATGTAGTGTGGTCTTGGAGTTGGAATATTTAAGTAGGAGGGTGTAGGGGGTACAGTCCCCCCACGTGGGGGGGGGGTGCCTATGCTAGTTAGTTTTTTTTTTTTTAAACGTTATTCGATGTTTTACTACATCGATCACTAGAGGTCGACCTTTAGTGATTCGATGTAGTAAGATTTCGATAACGTGATATAGACGCAGCCTAAAATGCATTGCTCCCTACACAGAGATTGAAACACACACAAAACATCCACAACTGACACGTGTGGGTATAGAACCCCTAATAAAGGTCTATATCACACTACAGCTGTACACAGTTATGGCACACGCGATGGAGATAACTGGGCTGCAGTCTTTGCAGAGATGTATTTCTAGGTGGATGACATCAGAAGGCTTGCTAAAGTAGAGCCTATAGATTGTATGGAGTGTGACTACCCTAAAAAGCATTGCTCTCTACACAGACATGGTCAGGCAAACACACACACTGACTAAGTCAGGGATTAGAACACCTACTTAACTTATTTATCATACTACAGCAGTACACAGTTACAGGACACGCTACAGAGATTACTGGGCTAAAATCTCCCCAGAGGTGTATTTCTAGGTGGATGACATCAGCAGCCTTACCAAAGTAGAGCATTTAAATTGTAGGGGGTGTGACTACCCTAAAAAGCATTGCTTATTACACAGACAGTGACAGACTGACACACACAAAGAGTTTCCAAGGCTGGGGTTAGAACTTTTACTTAACTGTTTTATCACACTACAGTAGTACACAGTTATGGCACATGCAGTGGAGATTACTAGGATACCACCTTCCCAGAGATGTATTTCTAGGTGGATGACATCAGTGACCTTACCAAAGTACAGCATTTCAATTGTAGGGTGTGTGACTAGCCTAAAATGCATTGCTCCTTACACAGGGATTAAAACACACACAAAACATCCACAACTGACATGTATGGGTATAGAACCCCTAACAGAGGTCTGTATTATACATGGAGCTGTTTTAGGACACACCACAGGGATTACTGGAAATCTCTTTTCCCAAAGATGTATTTCACAATGAATTACATCAGCCGGATTGCCAAAGTAGGGCATTTGACATGTACTGAGAGTGACTAGCCTAAAATGCATTGCTCCCTACACAGAGATTGAAACACACACAAAACATCCACAACTGACACGTGTGGGTATAGAACCCCTAACAGAGATCTATATCACACTACAGCAGTAATAAGTTATGGCATGCACTATGGAGGTATAGCCTTCCCAGAGATGTATTTCTAGGTGGATGACATCAGCAGCCTTGCCAAAGTACAGCATACGGATTGTATGGAGTGTGACTACCCTAAAAAGCATTGCTTTCTACACAGGCAAACACACTTGCCAAGTCAGGGATTAGAACACCTACCTAACTAATTTATCATATTACAGCAGTACACAGTTATAGGACGCACTATGAAGATTACTGGACTAAAATGTCCCTAGAGGTGTATTTCTAGGTGGATGACATCAGCAGCCTTACCAAAGTAGAGCATTTAAATTGTAGGGGGTGTGACTACCCTAAAAAGCATTGCTTTCTACACAGACAGGGACACACACAGTTTCCAAGGCTGTGGTTAAAACTCTTACTTAACTATTTTATCACACTACACAGTTATGGCACAGGCTGTGGAGATTAGTGGGATACAACTTTCCCAGAGATGTATGTATTTCTGGGTGGATGACATCAGTGACCTTACCAAAGTAGAGCATTTCAATTGTAGGGATTGTGACTACCCTAAAAACATTCTTCTCTATACAGACAGACACTCACACAGTTACCAAGGCTGGGGCTAGAACTCCTACCTAACTATTTTATCATATTACAGCAGTATGCAGTAATGGGATGCGCCATAGAGATTAATTTTGTTTATCTTTATTTATTTATTTACAGTTGGTTAACCAGGATAGTTCATTGGGCCAAAAGAACCCGTTTTCAATGGAGTCCTGAGGAGAAAAGCTCCACACACAGATTACACAAAGATTACAGTGATTTACATTTTAACAATTTCTGGTTATAAGACAGAACAAAAAATACTGAGGTTACAATCAAAAATAAAATTTATTTTTTTTTTGAAGGAGAACATTGCTCTAGTAGGATTAAAAATAAGTAGTTAGATGCAGTAGGCTTAGAATTTGCTAGATGCAAATAAGAAGTTATTTACTAGATGCAAATATGAATTGCTATCTGGAATTTATGAGATGGAAGACTGTAGGAAGTGGGGAATAGGTTATGAGGGGTTGGAGCAGGAGCATTCCCTTGTGGATGTTAGATGTGAGTGGAGCGATTTTTTAAAGGATGGGAGGCTAGTTATGGTATGAATGGAGGGAGGGATGGAGTTCCATAGGCGTGCTAGGGAAAAGGACAGGAGGTTTTGTCCTGGGTGCGAAGGGGTCTGTAGACTTCTATTAGGTTTTGATTTGTAGATCTGAGAAGTCTTTGTGTGTGGTGTATTTTAAAGGTAGTGGAGAGGGAGGGACAGAGGGATGGCTGGAAAATGAGTTTGTGCGAATAGGTGAGCTGAGTATAGGAGAGGTAGTTGGGAAGTTCAAGCCAATTTAGTTTGTGGAGAGGTGCACAGTGATGGGTTGAAGATTTGCTGCTAGTGGCAAATCTAGCTATTTTATTATAACAAGAGGACAGTTTTGTTTTGAGAGATGATTGTAGGTTTGTTAAAAGAGGGGCACCATAAAGAAGGGAGGGTAAGAGAAATGTAGTAGAGAGTGAGCTTAGTAGCTGAAGTGAGGTATTGATTGTGTCGGTAGAACATGCCAAGTTTTTGGTGGGGTTTTTTATGTTTAGTAGTAGATGGGAATTGAATTTAAGCTTGTCATTGATTTGGACTCCTAGTAGTTTGGTTTCATATACCAGTTCAAGAGGTGTATTATTTTGGCTGGTGATGGAGAATAGTTTTCTATCAAAGGTATTGGTTTTAGAGGGGGTAAATATCATAAGTTTTGTTTTAGCTGCATTGAATGCTAGATGGTTATCTTTCATCCACTGTTCTGTGATAGAGAAGGCATCTTGAGTCAGCTTTAAGAGAGTCGGGATGGATGAGGCAGCACAGATGATTGTAGAATCATCTGCATATTGAATAATGTTAGCATAAGGGATTGAGCAGAAAAAAGCATTAATGAATATATTGAAGAGGAGGGGACCCAATATAGAACCCTGTGGGACACCTGTGGTGGTGTTGAGGAAGGAGGAGGTGGCTTTTTTCCAATTAACAGCTTGTTGCCTGTTGGAGAGATAGCTGGTGAACCAACTGAGAGATGAAGGTGATAGGTTTAGGTTAGATAGTATAGTAAGGAGTAGGTTATGAGAGATAGTGTCAAAGGCCTTAGAGAGATCGAGTAGGATGGTAGATACAGTGAATCCAGAATCTCTAGCTTTATTCACAGTTTCAAGGAAGGATAGGAGGGCAGTCATAGTGCTATGATTGGGTCTGAATCCGTGTTGGGTAGGAGTTAATAGGTTGTTGTCTAAGAGATAGGGAAGGAGTTGAAGATGGATACATTTCTCTAGTATTTTTGAAATGGGAGAGAGGATGGCGATGGGCCGGAAGTTGGTAATATTAGTATTGTTGCCTCCTTTGTGCAGGGGAATGATGAAAGCCTTTTTCCAGAGTTGTGGAACAAGACCTTCTTGGATAGAGTGGTTGATTTACTGATTGGGAGGGCAATGGCTTTGGCGGCTATGCTGAGGAAGTATGAGGAAATGTTATCAGGGGCATTAGTGCATGATTTTAGCTTCTGCTGGTGTTTTTTTATGGTAGAAGTAGGGATAGGTTTAATGGAGAATTGAGGGGGTTGAGAGGATGGGAATGAAGATGGAGGGGGTGATGGGAGAGGAGAAGTGGAAGTAGGAGGTGGATTGTTATTAGAGAAGGAAGAGGTTAGTTTAGAAATAGAGTTTATGAAAAAAGAGTTGAATTGGGTGGCAAGATCAATGTCTTGTACATTTGGGCAAGGGATTGGGTTTTCAGTTGCACCAGGTTTTAAGAGGGTAGTTATACCTTTCCAGAACATTTGTGGGTTGGTTTTATGGTTGCTTTGAAGTAAGGAGAAGTAGTTTTGAAGGTCTGCTGTGATAAGCTTTTTTACTGAGTTAAGAAGAGTTTTTTGTTCCTTTGGTAACGTGTCCGGGCTTTGTCTCTAAGTTGCATGGTAGTTAGTGTGTTTTTTGTTAGCCAGGGGGTGGTTTTGTTTTTTATTCTTTTGGTTTTTAAGGGAGCAAGAGTATCTAGAAGATTTAGGAAGGTAGCATTAAAGTGTCCGATTGCATTTTCCAGGGGTAGAGTTTTTAGGGAGTACCAGTTAAGTGATTTTAGGGAGTCAGAGAAGGCTTCTGGGTTGAAATTTCTTTGGCATCGGGTACTGATGTAATTATGAGTAACTTGTAAGGGAGAAGGAAGATGCCTAGCGAAGATGGGAAGGTGGTCGCTGAGGGAGTCAGGAAGAGTTCCACTATCAGGGTAGTAGTGGGGGTGAGAAACTAGGATCCAGTCTAGGACGCTGCCACTAGTGAAGTCTTTAGAGGGCCTAGTCGTGGAGTTGATGAGTTGAGAGTAGGTTGATGTTTAGGGAGTGTGCAGGGGAGTGAATGGAGGACCAATTAATATTAATTAATTACTGGGATACAATCTTCCCAGAGGTGTATTTTTAGAGGGATGACATCAGCAGCCTTACCAAAGTAGAGCATTTATATGGGAGGGAGTGTGATTACCATAGAAAGCATTGTTTTCTATACAGACAGACAGACACACACATATGCAGTTGTAAAGCCTGGGGTTAGGACTGCTTCTTAACTAACTATTTTAGCACACAGCTATGGCACGCGCTATGGAGATTACTGGGATGCAACCTTCCCAGAGATGCATTTCTAGGTGTATGACATCAGCAGCCTTATCAAAGTAGAGCATTTTAATTGTGTGACCACCCTAAAAAGCATTGCTCTCTACACAGACAGACACACACACAAACCAAGGAAGGGGTTAGAACTCCTACCTAATGAGTTTATCACACTACAGTAGTCCGCAGTTATGGGATACATTACAGAAATTACTGAGCTAAAATTCTCCCAAAGGTGTATTTCACAGTGGATGACCTCAGTATGCTTGTCATAGTGGGGCCATGGGGAGAGCAGTGTGTGTGTGCATGGGCCATAACCCATTCATCTAGGGGTTGACATGCCACATGCGGGCACAACCTGGGTCATATTTCACAGGTACATGTATACAGCTGCTAGATGACTACTTCCTTGAACAGTCATGTTGCACAGCTGGCGCATGCACCGCATACTCTGCAATGCTGACAGATACTTGTGTGGTTGTGGCCCTTTGGCTGTGTGCTGGGTGGGACAGGCCTGGATGGCTCCTTGTCACAATCACCCTGTTCCACACATCTATGTATGTCTACCTTTGGCTTGTTATAGTGTGTTGTCCTTACATATATGTCTGTATTCCTATCCACTGTGTGTGCAAAGCATGAGTGATGCATACTGAGGAGTGTCTGTGCTAACATCTACGGCTGCCAGATATGTCTGATCCACTGGTGTTTGCAGACATGGCCTTCATGTATTTAAGTGTGTGAGCATGCCCAGTATAACCTTTCAGTATGTTGTTGACTGACATTGCCTTCATTTCTCTAAGTGTGTGGGCATGCCCAGTATGGCCGTCTGTACTGAATGTGTGGATCGAGTCCAGGTAGTTTGTACTGCAGTGCTGATCTTTGTGTTGTACACCTACAAGTAGCATCCTGTCTCTGCAGGGTATCCGTCGATCATTTGGCATTGACTGCTACACCATTTTTGCATAGGATGGGGGGGCACACCTGACTATTTCTACATTTCTACACAGGACTGTGTGGGGGGCACACCTGACTGTTGCTATATTTCTACGTAGGATGGGGGGCACACCTGACTATTTCTACATTCCTACACAGGATTGGGGAGGGCAGACCTGACTGTTACTACAATTCTACGTAGGATGGGGGGGCACACCTGACACTTATACACATTAGCTAGGACTGTACTGGTATGTCGGGTACTCCATTTCAGTCTATAGTCTTACCTATTGTGCTGACTAGAGGCATACCAGTGTACTACAGATCTTAGCTTTTAATTACCTACATATTAGTTTCTGACTTCCTACCCTTCAGAACTGACATCCCACTGCCTGTCCTACTGTAGTCTGTCTGTGTAGGCCTGGGGGAAGGTTACCCATAGGTGTCATTCAGAGGCCATATCACAGCCTTTGTTTGTGTTTGTCTACACCTGTCCTGCTGGCTGTGACTGTTGTTGGGTATGTGAACCCCCCTTACTGGCATGTGTGAGTCACTTACCTTGTGGGTGTCCCAGTATTGAGGGTGGTGCTGCAGGGCTGCCTATGTCAGATGCACATAGTGCACTCCATACACATGGTTAAGCACAGGTAGTGTAATGTTTGGCATCCCTTTTACTGTATGTGAGCGTCAGAGAGAGGTGTTATTCCCTGGGTCCCTCCTGTGTCAGTGTATGTGCTATGCGTTGCCTCTTTGCCAAAGCAGGGCATACTGGGCATGCCTCCTTCTGCCTACTGGGGCAGGCTCAGGTTGTTCCTCCTCCAAGTCACTCTGTGCCTGTGCAAGCCTTGGGAATGGTGGAGGGCTGTGTGGCCCTGCCCTGTGCTGTTCCTGCTGCAGCTGTTTCCACAGGATCATATTGTGTAGCATGGCACATACAAGGACAATTTGGGTACATGTAGCTGGTGAGTACTGCATGGCTCCACCAGATGTGTTCAGGCACTGGAACCATGACTTGAGCATCCCAAACACATGTTCTGCTATAATTCTGGTCTGTGCATGTGCCTCATTATGGAGTTCTTGTTCGGGTGTGTGTGCATTTCTGATGGGTGTCATCAGCCATGACTCCAGTGCGTATCCAGCATCCCCCACTAGGTGCCCATCAGGGATGTCCCCATTAGCAAAACTCTGGTACAGCTGCGTCAGATGCCAGATGTGGGAATCGTGATAGCTTCCTGGGCAGCCAGCACACACATTCATTATTATGCCCTGGGCATTGCACATGACCTGGCAGTTGATAGAGGGGAAGCCCTTGCGGTTGATGTAGACCCTGCCCTGCTCTCCAGGTGGTGTTTTGATGCATATGTGAGTGCAGTCTATAACACCCACTACCTCAGGGTATTCTGCTATTTGGTGAACAGTTGCATATTGCTGGCCAAAGCCTCACGGTTGCTGGAGAAATATACGTGCTCATCAACATGTGCTGACATGGCATCCAGGAACTGGTGGAGTACCCTGGATGCTGATGCCTGTGAAATCCCCATCATATCCCCAGTTGGCCTTTGGAAGGCACCTGTGGCTAGTATTCTTAGGCCTACACATACCTTGGTATTCACTGGGATGGGTTCCCCTCTGTTAGTTCTGTGTGCCAGGCGTGGCCGGCACAGCTCAACAATTTGCTGTAGGAGGTCACTGTCCATCCTATAGCATTCCACTATCTCCAGCTCATGTAGCCCCTGCTAGGTTACCCTGGGTCTGTACACTCTTCTCTGTCTCCTCACTGTGGGTTGGTCAACAGCATTCACATCCTCACCATCCTCAGCCTCCTCCACAAGTTGTTGTATGATAGCTATTGCAGCCCCTATCATTTTGCTGTTGTGAGTGTCCAAGTATGTACAAACACCAGAATGAATTATTTATTCCCAATGACCCCTTCAGCAGTCTGTCTAAGTAAGCACAAGTATCAAAATGTAACATATCTCCCCAAAGATCCCTTCAGTAGTCTATCCATGCATATATGCATGATCAGCAAAATGATCTAGCAAATGACCTTACTTACTTCAAAGACTTGTTTTTTTTTTCTGCCCTAGTCTCTTGTCCGGATTTATGAAGCCCATTATAGTGTGCAGTATTAGTTTAAGAGCTATTTTCAGCAATATTGCCGACGTGCGATCCAGGAACGAGCTCCCAGGACGTGCATGCGAGCTCTTAGGCTAATCCTGCACAGACCGAGCTCCTGTATGCAAATTACCCTCATTTGCAGGTGAAAACCATGCAAATGAGGGTAATATGCGATCAAGGAAGCTGGCAGCCGTCCATGCAGGATGAGTACAGTGTGCAGAAATGTACTTGGTTAGTAACCGAGTACAGTTCAGCAATCTACAAAACGGAGCCATGACAGCTCCCAATAAAGGCTGCATATCATTGAAGAAGCATGCCAATGTCCAAGTAGAAGGCCATTGTGATTACAAAATGTAAAAGAAAAAAATAAATGTTTAATTTTATCTTCACCGATCTTGCCTGGTTAAGCATAGGGCAACAACACGCAAACGGGATTGGGGGGAAATTAATAAAATAAACCTAAAATAAGCATTCTAACTAAAATCAGTATTCTGCCATGCAAGTCAATGGGAGTCAGAAGACAACCTGGCCAGTGCATTATGGCTGCTAAGGGGGGAGGCTCAGCGTGGGACATGTAACTATGCATTAGCAGGCAATCCTATGCAAACGAGGGATGGGTTAGTGAATCCCAGATTTATCCATGGTGTGAGGCAGGTCCCAAGAGTGTAAGAGTATAAATAGCTGGGTGCAAGACTAGGATATAGGTGACATCATGGGGGTGTGTGCCAGGCATACTGTAAATGAATTGGAGACCTGTGGCTTGGGATTGCTCCTAGCATAGTGCAGCTAAGCTAGGGGTGTGTCTAAACCTGCCAAGCACTCTTTACAAAGTGTAAGCAGGTGTGCACGCTGCAGACTGGGTTGTACAGGAAGAAAAAGGAAGTTAAACTTGGAAAAAGCAGCTCTGTGCACATTTGAGCACTCTGTTTGCGTGGTGCGCACACGGGCCTAAACAGGGAGGGAGGCAATGGGAAGAGAAAGCAGCAGTAGGAAGGTAATCAAGGAGACCTAGTTGAGCTGCCAGGTGAAATGTATCAGAATCAGCTAATCACACAGGAAGCAGACCAGCCCAGCCCAGAACACTACTATAAACCAAGCAAACACCTACCCCCCCTGGTTTACCATAGATTTGTCGATGTGGACATCCCCTATGGTCACCTAGTGGGGGATGCTGGGTATCCGCTGGAGCCATGGCTGATGACACCCATCAGAAATGCACACACACCTGAACAACAACACCATAATGATGCACACGCACAGGCAAGACATATAATAGAGCATGTGTTTGGGATGCTCAGGTCATGGTTCCGGTGTCTGGACACATCGGGTGGAGCCCTGCAGTATTTACCAGCTACATGTACCCAAATAGTAATGGTATGTGCAATGCTACACAATATGATCCTGTGGAAACAGCTGCAGCAGGAACAGCATCGGGCAGGGCCACACAGACCCCACCAGTGCCAAGGCCTGTACAGGTACAGAGTGACTCAGAGGAGGAACAATCTGAGCCTGCTCCAGTAGGCAGAAGGGGGTGTGCCCAGTATGCCCTGGCCTTGGCAAAGTGGCAACACATAGCATATGCACTGACACAGTAGGGCCCCAGGGAATGACACCTCTCTCCAACTCGCACAGACAATAAATGGGATGCCAAACATGACACTACCTGTGCCTAGCCATGTATAGGGAGTGTACTATGTACATCCAACATAGCAGCCCTCCAGCACTATCCTCAAGTCCGGCACATCCTCAAGATAAGTCAATCAACCTACCAATTGTCAAATGGAGTAGAATGTGCTTTTACTTGTAGCTATGGTATGGATGTGAACATGCAAGGTAATTTGGTGGCCAGATGTCAAGGCAGCAGAGAGTAGACACCCATAGTGGCACCATGAGATCTACAACACATACTGGAGTCACCATAGTAGCCAGTACTACACAGGGTGACAAAACCTACTGCAGGAAATGGCCTGAGTGACAGAGGTGTCCATAAGAGCCACACATACCAGTCAGGAAGGATCACATACCCAGGAACAGTCTCTGCCAGCAGGACAGGTAAAGACAAACACAAACAAATGCTGTACTATGGCCTCCGAATGTGCTCTATGGTTAACCCCTCCCCCAGGCCTACACAGACAGACTGCAGCAGGCCAGGCAGTTGGATATAAGTTGTGAAGTCTAGGAAGTCAGACACTAATATGTAGATAAACAAAGCTAGGATCTGTACTACACTGGTAAGCCCTAGCCAGCAGGATAGGTAAGACTACAGACGGAAATGGAGTGCCTGACTTACCAGTACAGTCCTAGCAAATGTGTACAAGTGTCAGGTGCACCCCCCCCCCCATCCAACATACATATAGAGTAACAGTCAGGTGTGCCCCCCACTCCTGTGTAGAACAGTAGAAACAGTCAGGTGTCCCCCCTGCTATGCAGAAACGTAGCAACAGTCAATGGCAAATGACCGATGGATACCCTGCAGACACAGCATGCTACCAGTTGGTGTACAACAAAAGGTCAGCACCTCAGTACAAACAACCTGGACATGGTCCACACATGCAACACAGATGGCCATACAGGGCATGCTCACACAACACATGAAGGCCATGTCTGCAAACACCAGTGGAACAGACATATCTGGAAGTTACAGTTCTCAGTGTGAACACGTCAGTATGCACCACTCCTGCTTTGCTTTGCACACACAGTGGATAGGAATGCAGACAAATATGTAAGGACAACACACTATAATAAGCCACAGACACACAGGCATAGATGTGTGGAAGTGGGTGACTGTGACAAGGAGCCATGTGGGCCTGTCCCAACTGGCACACAGCCTAAGGTCCCCCAACACATGAGGTGCAGATGTAACCCACTGCGGATACTAGCCACCAGTACCTGTCAGCATGACAGACTATGTGGTGTACGTGCCAGCTGTGCAACAAGACTGTACAAGGAAGCAGCCATCTAGTAGCTGTATACATGTGCCTGTGACATATGACCCCATGTGTGCCTGCATGTGGCCTGTCAGCCCCTACATGAATGGAGTATGGCCCATACACACACTGCCCTCCCCATAGCAGTAGTATGACAAGCCTGCTGAGGTCATCCAATGTGAATTACACCTTTGGGAGAGCTATAGCTCAGTAAAATGCATGGTGTGTCCCATAACTGTGTACTGCTGTAGTGACAGAGTAGTTAGGTAGTAGTGCTAACCCCAGACCTGTCAATTGTGTGAGTGTGTGTTTGTTTGTGTGCTTGTCTGCCTCTGACTGTGTAGAGTGAAATGCTTGTTAGGCTACTCACACTCCGTGCAATATATTAAACTTTGGCAAGGCTGCTGATGTCACTCACCTAGAAGTACACCTCTGAGAACATGATAGCCCTGTAATCGCTGTGGCATGTACTGTAACTGTGTACTGCTGTAGTGTGATAAACTAGTTAGGTAGGTGTTCGAACCCCCGCCCTGGCAACTGTGTGTGTTTGTGTGTGAGTCTGTGTTTATATCTGACTGGGTAGAAAGCAATGCTGTTTAGGTGACTCACACTCCAGACAATAGAAATGCACTACTTTGCAAAGGCTGCTGATGTCACTCATCTAGAAGTACACCTCTGGGAAATTGATAGCCCAGTAATTGATGTGGCATGTCCTGTAACTGTGTACTGCTGTAGTGTGATAAACTAGTTAGGTAGGTGTTCGAGCCCCAGTCCTGGCAACTTTGTGTGTGTCTGACTGGATAGAGAGCAATGCTTTTTAGGCTACTCACACTCCATACAGTACAAATACACTACTTTGCCAAGGCTGCCGATGTCACTCATCTAGAAGTGCACCTTTGGGAAATTGATAGCTCAGTAATTGCCGTAGTGCATTCTGCAACTGCGTACTGCTGTAGTGTGATTTAGAACGGTGGTAGTGTTCCATCTTTATCCATGTCAGTTCCGGATGTGATGTGTGTGTCTCAGTGTCTGTGTATGGAGCAATGCAGTATAGGCTACTCACTCGCAATACATTACAAATGCCCTACTTTGGTAGTCTTGCTGATGTCATTAATTGTGAAATACACCTTTGGGGAAGATGAACTTCAGTAATGTCCATGGTGCATAATATAACTGTGTAGTGTAGTAAACCACCAAGGTAGGGGTTCTACTCCCAGATATAACAGGTGTGTGTATGTGTGTTTGTAACTTGTGTCCTGTGTAGAGGTGGTTGTGAATCTGTGACACCTGTGGGCAATGTGGAGGTGTCTTGCTAATTTCATTTATGGTGGCCCTACTATATATCACAATGTCAACCATACAGGGATAACAGATGTAAATGGCCTAGAGGCTGGGGTACAAAGCCATACCCATACATGTAATATCAAGGCCTGACAATCACAGTTAGCAACCCCACTGTGCCATCACATGTGACTCACAACAGACATACCATGCCTGACAACATGGCATGTATGAACAGATGACACTGGCATCAGGAAATGCTGTTAGCATGCTACCAATGTGGGTGCAGGGAAATCAGCTGATCAGTACCACTACCTGCCACATGTAGGCAAGACTGGCACATCTGATGATGAGTTGTGTTCACAGTATGGGCCAGACACCCCAGGTACAGTTCCACATGTCACTGTACATGCATGTGGGATGTGTGCACATCCTAGACATCATCCAAGTCAGGGACTAGGGAACACATTCATGGCAAGTAATACACAGCATTGGCCACACACAATGGTCACCCACGTGTCTGGAAGACAGATGCAATACCCACCTGTGTGGGCAAATGCAGAAGCTAAAGGCCTGTGTCACAATGCAGACCATTGTCATGTGGCCTGATGCCAAGGTATACCCATCTCCTACCCTTGTAAAGCCTGCTGGCACTGTTGGCCAACACACACCCATGCAGACATGCACCCATGCATGTCCAAACTGGATCCTGTGTGTTCATGTGTGTGTTGTATGGTGCGTATGTCCACATCCACATGCACTACTCCCCCCAGGGCACAGTGGAGCATGCCCCCTTATGTCTGACACCCCCTCATACTCACTGCCCATACGACCTTCATATCACCCGTGTGGTGCATGTGTTCCCTGCACATTGATGTGTTTTGGCAATCCCACTAGTGACGGGTTGCACTCCTGGCCCTGCCAAGTGTGTTAATGTGTGTTCGTCCCTGTGTGAGTGTGCCTGTTCTGATGCTGGCACCTGTTCATGCAGACAGGCATGTGTACGTCACCTACTGTATATCTACCATATTCCTGTAGCAGATGTCACTCACCATCACATATATGTTCTGAGTGCTCCCCACCAGATAACCCATGTGGCGCATCCAATAACAGCATCGGACTGTGATAGCACTACATAGCTGTTGGGTGTTTGATACCCTGTGCTGGTAGGTGTGTGACACAAACATGTGTCAGATTTACCCTCCCACCCCTCCCTGACATGTATTCACCTCTGTCTGCCTCCCCCACACCCTCTCTGGTAGATGTGGCGGCCCACACTTGCACTGCTTAGGCAGCAGCATATGTATTTAATGTGATGCTCATGATCAGCTGATGGCCTCTGCATGTATTGCAGGCCTTCCCTAGCTGATTGCATGTGGAACAGGTGTGGTAACATTCCCATAGCCAATTGCATGGAATCGCACTCCACTACCTAGGAACATCCTGGTGGTGTTGGCCCTTGTCTGTCACTGTGAGCAGGAGCTAGAACTGTCGTTTGGCAAACAGCATTTTAGATGGTTTGGGGATTTACTTCTAACAATATACACTGTGGGAAGAGAGCAAGAAACAGGAGGGGGATGTGCCTGACCTGCCTATGAACTGTAAGTGCTGCTATACTGCATGTGGAGTAATGTTGGATTAACAGTGTTTGTCTGGATATGCCTGTCATACATGTCACAACACCTGCCATGTCAGTTCCATGTATATCAGGAAACCCTATCTGCAGGCTCATCTGCAGACTGGGCAATGTTGTGCCTTTGGTGTCATGTGTTAGCCACAATGCAGCTATCAGTGGAATGCAGAAGGTACTGTGAGGAATGCAGTCTGTTGATGGTGAAGGCCATGACAGTTACTGACTACATATCCCTCATTGGATATATGTTGCAACAAACCCCATTACAGTGGTAGATTAATGAGGGTATCACAGCGACATGTCTATACTGACCCTGTGTACATGCTGTCAGCCACACCTGTCAACCTTTGTACATATGTCATGCATGAAGTGGTGCATATGTGCTGTACACCGTAAACAGTGTCAACATATGTGATAACACGCCAGTGATATATCAGAGTGCTACACATGTCATGTACAGTAGGGGTTACACTTAATGCCATACCCTGGAGATCCTGTGGATGTTTGTGCAGTACTAAGTGCTGTGTAGTGATGGTGAATGTCGGCAGTGTATGTATTGTTCATATGTACTGTGGCCTGTGTACAAACTGTGGTAGATGCCATTGTCTTAGCGCCCCTTCTATCTGTTGTTACATGCTGCCCAACTGTATGGTACCGTATTATCTTACATGTGTGTAGGGCCATAGACACACATGTCCCATACTATAGACAGCCATCAGACTGGACTGTCTAGCAGCCCAGTATATGTAAGGTCATGCTGTGAGTGGCAGATATGAGGATGGTGAAGGACAGATAGTCCATATCCTGTACTAGTATGCTAGCATGCCATATTTGGCTGTGGCTGTGTTCACATTGGTTGTGGTTATGCACTGTCACACAGGTGTAGCCTACCCTGTGCTGTGACATGGCTGTCGAGCCTGCTATATATATGCAGGTACTGTACCATGATAACCTTAGGATGTCTGCCAGTAGCCAATGGCACACATGTTATGAGCTTATGTCACCTTCCACACACACCGTGTCTGTGACAACAGTCCCAATGGCAGTAGCAAATGTCTACTAATATACCAGCTATACATACCAGACAACCCCCTGCACTACTACATTGGGACTACAGGGGCTGGGGTAGGGCTACACTCCATGTCCAGGACATATGGTGGGACGATATGGACATGCATGTATCCAGATAGCCATATATATATATATATATATATATATATATATATATATATATATATATATATATATATATATATATATATATATGGCTCATCCAGACTCTGCTACACTTTGCTGTGAAGGAAAGGTTAGTTTGCTTTTATTTTTTGTATTTTGTATATTTTAAATACGGTAGTTTGTTTTCTTTACCTTGTGTTTTACTTGCATTCTGCTTTAACAGCATATTAAAACTTCAAAAGAGACCACAGCTCGCTCTCTCTTCTGAGTCGGGCAGAATTTTTTTTCCTGCCCTCCCACCCAGTCACAGCACAGTTGTCTTGTTAAATACCACTGTCTTTCTAGTTGCCTGCCTCTTATGTTAATCTGACCATATATCTCATTTCCTCTCTACTTTTACTGGCTTGTGTGAGTAATCACTAAATCAAAACCCCCTTCCCTTCAACTATTTAAATTTATTGGCCATCCTACTGTATTCCATAGTACCAGAATACAAAACTGACCCCCCCCTTTCAACCCATCTTGCTGTTTTAAAAATAGTAACTCTCCACTAAACCTTAACTTTTTAAACAGGTAAACTTAAGTTACCTACTTTCACGTCTAACTTCTCTAGTGCACACTGCAGTGTGCATTTTTTTTCATCTTACCTTTAAGCATCCCTTTGACTAGCACTTTCTCTAAGACCTGCTGGAAAGCACTAGGAAGCCTTAAATTGATACAAGCACTCAACTCTCAGTGTTAATAAGGAGAAATTAATAGTAGGCACTAAATAGCCTATAATTGCAAAGTACCTTGCTAAGGTAAGTGAAAACAGCTCCTGTACTTTACAAAAAAAAAAAAAAAAAAAAAAAAAAAAAAAAAAAAAAAAGCACCGAATCAGGCATGTCCAAGGGTCAGCTTCCGGTGATTTCTCTTGTCCACCTGGTAAATCTGGGCATACTGGGGCAATGCAGCAATTGCCTCATGTACACAGACAACCCTCTACTCCTACCACCCAACACTACAACCTGTGAGAGATGCACTTACATAGCCAAAATGGAAGCAAAGCTCTCTCCACCCAAGATTGTGCTAGACAGTCAAGAGGAGAAGGTTAACACCCACACTACACCTCAAGCAACACATAGCCCTTCTAAACCCACACCACCAACACCCACATATAGCAACACAAATCCACATATGTAGAGGCCCTTAAATGTAACCTGCCCAAGCAACAAGGACCTCTGAAGCTGAAACGCAAACAAACACCAATCACAACCAAAGTGTCACATAGTTCACAACACATGTGTGCCACCCAGCAACAGCCCCTAAGGCAAGACAATGTACCTAACACTTTAGTCATAGGTGACTTTATAGTCCGGCATACTGATGTCCCTCTCACCAGGTTGAACAAGGAGAAAATTACAGTCAGCTGCCTGTCGGGTGCCAGGATCCGCCACATAACGCATGCACTCAAGTCACTCCACAACAAGTACAAATATGACTCTGTCATGGTCCATGTTGGAGTGAATGACTTGAGACGTACCTCCCTGGACTACATGAAAAGAGACATGGAAGAGCTGTCAGATCATGTGGCCCAGGCAGGTATGACCCTAGCCCTGAGTAGCATCGTGCCTTCGCCCAGAATGATACCACAATATAAGGACAAAATAATTGACTTCAACAATTGGCTAAGCTTCTGGTGTCATTCAAAGGGGATCCAGTATCTGTCTGCCTGGGACGACATGATTGACAGACCACGATGCTTTGCCAGAGATGGTCTGCACCTGTTACCCCTGGGATTCAGGTTAGTGGCTAAGGCTCTTGCCACCCATATAGTGCCTTTTTTAGGCAAAGTTCAAAGGACAAAACCACCACCGTAACAGGTACAAGCATGCAAAATCTGAAGGTAATGCTACTCAATGCTAGAAGTCTAAACCCCAAAATGAACTCTCTCGGGGCACTCCTAAAAATGGAGAACATCGATATCTGTGCAGTAACTGAGACCTGGTTCAAGGCTCCAGAGAGTACCCCTGCAATACCAGGCTACAACTCTTACCACACTTTTCGGCCACCAAAGCAGGACCGAAACACTAAAGGTGGAGGAGTGTCATTATTCACCAAGGATATTCACACCACTAGGTTAGTTGCCCAACACAATGCATCTGAAATTCTCCAGGTGCAACTAACACTAGGTAAGACTGCAATCCAAATTGTAGCTTGCTACAGATCCCCCACCATACCCCAAGATTCTCACTACACCTTTCTAAACATTCTGGAAAATATTAAGATAGAACCAAACACCCTAATACTGGGTGATCTTAACTACCCTGCCATTAACTGGGAAAACTACTCATGTACCAACACCTTTGCCCAACGGTTCTTGGAATTCATAAATTCCAACGCCCTGGATCAACTAATCCATAGTCCCACCAGGGGCTCCAATATCCTAGACCTGTTCATTACCAACATGGGAAATCAATGCTCCACACCTATGGTCACTCCCTCGTTAGTCATGTCTGACCATAAGCTAATCACCCTTAACATCCACATCCACATCCCACCCCCACCCCCAGTAAGGAAACCCCCATAAAAAACTTCTTCAAAGCCAACTTCATGCTACTCAAGTCAGAAGTGACAAACTTCATGACACCCATGCAGAAGGGAGCTGAAAGTTCAACTGCTGAATCCTACACTAAGGCACTGTACGAGCACATCCACTCATGCATAAATCGTGCCATCCCAAATAGATCCAAGATGCTCTCATCCAAAAAAAAGAAGCCAATCTGGTGGTCCCCTGCCATAAACAAACTTTACAACAAAAGGAAGAAACTGTTGGAGAAAAGAGGAAAATCCCAGGATGCAAAAAACTTCCTTACCAGCCTCAGTAAGAAACTGAGATCCCTCATAAAATCTTCCAAAGCTAGTTACGAAAATAAAATTGCCAAAGATTCCAAAGACAACCACAAGGCATTCTATAACTATGTCAAGAATCTAAATGCCAATGCTCAGATCTGCTCTGAGCTAAAACAGAATGGCATTAAATATACTGATACCAAAGATATTGCCAATATCCTGGCAGATCAATTCAGTGCCAACTTCACCCCCCTCTCACCCTCTAAATGGCCCATCTCAATACCGGAAGATTGCCAAATTCTGGTAATAACGGCCACACAGGTAAAAAATGCACTCTCCAAAGCTAAGAATACAGCATCCATGGGACCAGATGACATCCCGGGCTGTGTACTACATGAACTACAATATGAACTGGCACCTCACCTAAGTGTAATGTTTAATCATAGCCTCACCTCAGGTTTCGTGCCCACTGAGTGGTGCACAGCTACAGTTATCCCACTCCACAAGGGGGGACCCACCTTGGATCCTGGCAACTACCGTCCCATCAGTCTGACAAGCCTTATCTGCAAGGCCATGGAGTGTATTATCATGGAACTTACAAAAAAAGACATTGGCAACCTTCAAACACTGGACCCCACCCAGTTTGGGTTCGTGATGGGCCGATCTTGTCTCCTGAACTTGATTGACTTCTTTGAATCAGTCTCCAGAGCCATGGACAAGGGTAAGGAGGTCCACGCATCCTATCTAGACCTTGCCAAGGCCTTTGACACCATCCCCCACTCTGGAATCATAGATTAACCTACTAAGCTGGGCATTAATCCCTACATCACCCAATGGGTTGCTAACTGGCTTACTGATAGAACCCACACTGTAAAAGTAGCCGACTCCAAATCCAGCTCCAGACAAGTGACAAGTGGAGTACCTCAGGTGTCAGTCCTGGGACCGCTCTTGTTTGGCATATACTTCTCTGAAGTACAGGCCAACACTAAGGGACTCTGGATAACAACGTTCGCAGATGACTGCAAACTGGGAACCATTATTGAATCCCCAAATGATGGGGATACTCTACAAAAGGGCCTTACAGAAACAGATGCTTGGTGCCAGAGCCATGGGTTCAAGCTCAATGCCAAGAAATGTATAGTTATCCCCTTTGGGAAAAAACATGTATCCATGAAGTACCATATAGGTGGCAGTACACTAAACACCAAAAGTGTGATAAGAGAATTAGGGACACAGGTGGACAGCGGTCTCACCTTCGATAATCACATCACCACAACAGTCAGGAAATCCTTCTATGTGGCACACCTCATCACTAAGGGCTTTTCATCCAGAAAAAAGGAGGTCATTGTCCCACTGTACTCATCCCTCATTAGACCCATTATAGAATACAATGCCCTGTTTGGTATGTACCTCTCAAGACATCTGCAACAACTGGAAAGGCCACAGAAATACCTCACTAAAAGAATCACAGGCCTAAAGCAGATGCCCTACGCTGACCGCCTTAAAAAACTCCAGCTATACTCTGTCGCATATCGTCTACTCAGAGGCGATCTTTGCTTAACATACAAGGCCATGTCAAACCCAGAGCTGTTGGACATGCTACACTTAAAAAAATCCCAATCCCTCACAGCCACACGCTCCAGGGAGCTAAACCTTGTCATCACAATAAACAAAACATGCTGGAGGGATAGGTTCCTGACCCAGAGACTCCCCAGACTCTGGAATAGATTGCCCATACATGTCAAGCAGAGTGCCTCTTTGGTCCTCTTCAAAAGGAACCTTGATGATTGGATGGGAGAAAGGAAATTCACCCCGGGGATCACGTCAGTCACCCTGCTAGACAGGGGTCCAGGGAAGTAAATAGTGTGGGAAGAAATAGCCAGGGAATTGTTATGGCTAGGCTTGTATAGGCCCTAGGCTGATAGCCTAGTACCAACCTATGAACCTATATGTATATATATATATATATATATATATATATATATATATATATATATATATATATATATATATATATATATATAAATATGACTACACATGTGTATTACCACTGTCATGGCAACCACCCACTATGAATCCCTACATCATGTGGGCGTATTCCCTGTACATTCCCTGTGTGATGGACATCCTTCCTGTGTTTGGGCATCAATGTTACAGACAGCAGGTAGCAATACCTCTTGCAGGAGTACCTGCACACTCAGTGCAGCCACATATATGTAGGAGGATCAGAACATACAGACAGACTGTGAGTAGAGTGGTGTAATGCTATGCATAGTACTAATATTACAGTGTGTGTGTGTGTGTGTGTGTGTGTGTGTGTGTGTGTGTGTGTGTGTGTGTGTGTGTACATACTAGTTTACCTTGGACTGCAGTCTGTCTGCACAGCTCACTAGTGTGGGCCACCCTCTAGCTGGACAGAGTTGTGCCTATCATGTGTTGTCTGTCCACCACACAGATCCTGTGTTGAATATTATACTGGCAGTGTGTGTGTTGCATGCTAGCAGTACATGGCTACATCCATTTGTGTACCTGATGTCGTATTCCTGCATAAGGGTATGTTGCAACATATCCTGTAACACCAGCATGTTCCAGGGTGTGTTACTGCAATATTGAGGGTATGGCCCTGCATTCCTGCCTTTGTCCTCCACATATATGGCAGCCTTTGTCCTGCTGTGATACTGGTATGGGTTGTTAGGTAATGGCCTATCATTCACCACTGCTAGCATTCCTACTATCATCCCAGTCATAGCGTGGACACCCACAACATTTGTTGGCCAGGGACCATACATGTGACAGATACATTGACATTACCACAAGTAATGAATGTCCCCCTAGGCCTTGACTACAGGGTGTAATTGGAGGCTGCTGACCTACATCTGATATTGTTGACTGTTATGTATTGTGCAGGCAAATCCGTTGTCAAATGTTGTACAAATTGAAAGGCTTAGCCTGGACACCATAGTATGATATACATCCGCACTGCCTGCATCAACTGTTATGTGTGGGCCTTGCATACATCACTGGTTATATACATCAACAGTCATGTGCTGTCAGAAATGGCATACATTATTGTATGGTACACAAATAAAGGTTGTCTATGTATACTTACCTGTGTGTCATGTCATGTCCTTTGAACCATGAGTGGGCATATGTGCAATGCAAGCATCCCCTTTGTGGGGCTGGTTGGCACACCACACATGTCACAGGTACCAGTTACAGGGCTTGCGGCTAGGGATATACATTCCATCCAGTACGGCCACACTACTGCTACACATGTATGGCTACTAATACCCTTTGTCTGTGTATATGTTTATATATCAATATATCCCATATATCTTATGTATCTATATATATATATATATATATATATATATATATATATATATATATATATATATATATACCTGCACATGATCGTCAATGTATGGATGTGTGTGGATATCTGTACCGTTGTAATGTGTAGCCCTTCAGCATAGTACATTCCCTACAGTACAATGGCGTATCTGCATGATATGTTGCAGATATTGGCCTGACATGTACAGGTGCATGGATAAGTGTTGGAGCATTGTAGATGTGTTGTGTGGGTTCTGCTGTTAAGTACTGCATGTTCTGGATATTGGTTTGCACAGCATATCCATTAGGACTGGGGGAGTTACATTGAAGTAATTACCAGGTATCCCTCATGTGTGCCTCCACCCCCATTAACTGTGCTCATGGACAGTTATATCGTACAGAGTGGGCCAGGAGTCTGTTCCCATGTGGAAATCATATACACATGTCTATCTGTATATATATATATATATATATATATATATATATATATATATATATATATATTTTTTTTATGTATATCTGCATAAATACATATGTTACACACCCATATATAGAGTGAGAGAACTGGACATTGATCTAGCTCTAGCTATGTATATGTATCCATATATATATATATATATAGATATATATATATATATACATATGTGTATGTATGTATATATATATATATATATATATATATATATATATATATATATATATATACACTGAACATATTATCTATCTCTGTACGATTGCTGTTATATGGTTATTTTTGAGTCATACATACACATATATATACCTATAGCTGTCTATCACTCTACAATAACAAATGTATAGCTGTCCATATGTGCATGCATGTTCGGCCTATATGTGTGGCCTGTACCTCATTCTCTTGGCAATTGACATGGATGACCTTAGGACTGCAGTCAGTCATTTGTGCAGAAACGTACGTGTTTCAGATGTATCATCTCCAGCAATATATGTGTTCTACCACATATACCCATGTAACTTGCAACGTTTGAAGTGTATTAGAGCAGGATATGACAGATATCCCTATATGTACCCACATTATGGTGCACTATGTCCATGATTCATGCATTAAGAGGCTGTGTGGTGTGTTATTACTACATTCCCTGTGCTGTTGACTGATTGTGCTGGATGATATGTATTTGGAATGAGTGATTATGTACATCTGTCATGGTTTAATGGTACATCACGTAGTGTATGATGTGCAATGTCCCGGGTGTGGCCCTTCCACAGGCTGTATATTGTGTTTCAGGGCAAAACACCAGCTGTCGGATACAGAGTGAGTTAGGAACATTTGAGCGGTCGTACACGAGTGTGCACGTGTATGGGCAGAGCTAAGCAGTGCTAAACTCGGGTTGCATTACCTTACACTCAGCTAGCATCTACTTAGCTCAATTTATGCAGGCAATGCTTACCCCCACGCGAATACACGTACACACACTTATAGGTTCATAGGTAGGTACTAGGCTATCGGCCCAAAGGCCTTCGCAAGCCTAGCCAACAAGGTTCCCTGGCTTATGCCACCCAAGAAAGTTATTTTCCTGTGCCACTGATGAGCAGAGACAATAGGGTGTATTTCCTATTTCCCATCCACTCATCAAGATTTTTCTTGAAGAGTGCTAATGAAGAACTTTGCTTGACATAGATAGGTAGCCTGTTCCAGAGTATGGGAAGTCTCTGGGATAGGAATCTATCCCTCCAGCATGTCCTGTTTATTGTGGTGACAAGGTTCAGGTCCCTAGAGGGTGTAGCTCAGAGGGATTGGGATTTCTTTAGGTGTAGCATGTCCAACAGCTCTGGATTTGACATAGCTTTATATGTTAGGCAGAGATCACCTCTGAGTAGGCGATATGCTACGGAGTAAAGCTGGAGCTTTTTGAGGCGGTCAGTGTAGGGCATTTGTTTGAGTCCAGTAATCCTCTTTTTGAGGTACTTCTGTGGCCTTTCCAGATGCTGCAGATGTCTTGTGAGGTACATTCCAAAAGGGGCATTGTACTCTATAATGGGTCTAATGAGTGATGAGTAGAGGGTAACAATCACCTCTTTTTTCCTGGATGAGAACCATTTTATGAAGAGGTGTTCCACATAGAAGGACTTCCTGACTACTGTGGCGATGTGACTATCAAAAGAGAGACTACTGTCCACCTGGGTCCCAAGGTCTCTTATCAAGCATTCGGTGTTAAGTAGATTGCTGCCTATGTGGTAGTTCATGGGTACTGAGTTTTTACCAAAGGGGATGACACTGCACTTTTTGGCATTGAGCTTGAGGCCATGGCTTTGATGCCAGGTATCTGTCTCAGAGAGGCCCTTCTGTAGGATGTTCACATCATTTGGGGGCTTGACTATGGCTCCTAGTTTGCAGTCATCTGTGAACTTCATTAGCCAGAGGCCTTCTGTGTTAGCCTGCACTTCAGAGAAGTGGATACCAAACAGGAGCGGTCCCAGGACGGAACCCTGTGGTACTCCAGTTGTCACTGGTTTGAGGTCAGATTTGGAGTCTGCAACTTTTACAGTGTGGGTTCTGTCAGTGAGCCAGTTGGCAACCCATCTTGTGATGTAGGGATTTATGCCTAGTTTATTGAGTTTAGCTATAATTCCAGAATGGGGGATGGTGTCGAAAGCCTTGGCGAGGTCAAGATAGGCTGTGTGAACCACTTTACCCTCATCTACGGCTTTGGTGACTGCCTCAAAGAAGTCGATCAGATTCAGGAGGCATGATCTGCCTTTCACAAACCCGAACTGGGTGGGATCCAGAGTTTGGAGGTTACCAATGTCTGTTTATGAGTTCCATGATGATACGTTCCATGGCTTTGCAGACCAGGCTCATCAGGCTAATAGGTCTATAGTTCCCGGGATCAGTGGTGGCTCCCCCTTTGAGGAGTGGGATAACTGTTGCTGTGCGCCATTCAGTGGGCACAAAGCCTGATGCGAGGCTATTATTGAACATGGTGCTTAAGTGGGGAGCCAGTTCATTCTGAAGTTCGTGTAAAACGCAGCCTGGGATGTTGTCCGGTCCCATGGATGCTGTGTTTTTGGCTTCAGAGAGTGCAGCTTTCACCTGCATAGTTGTGATTACAGGGACTCTGCATTCTTCCTGTATAGATATGGGCCCTTTAGGGGGTGGGGGTGGGGTAAAGTTAGCACTGAACCTATCTGCCAGGATGTTGGCAATATCAGTTGGTTCTGTAATTTTCATGCCTTTGTGCTGTAGCTCAGAGCAGATCTGGGTGTTGCCATTGAGATTCTTGACATAGCTATAGAATGCTTTGTGGTTGTCCTTGGAATTAGTGGCAATTTTATTTTCGTAGCTAGCTTTGGAGGATCTTATAAGGAATCTCAGCTTCTTACTGAGGCCGACCAGGGAGCTCCTCCACTCATGGGATTTTACTCTCTTTTGCAACAGTTTCTTCCTTCTGTTGTACAGTTTGTTTATGGAAGGGGACCACCAGATATGCTTCCATTTTTTGGAGTATAGCATCTTGGTTCTGTTTGGGATAGCACGATCCATGCACTCATGTAGGTGCTTATAGAGCGCATTTGTGTAGGATTCAGCAGTTACAACTGCTGAATCCTACACAAATGCGCTCTATAAGCACTCATGTAGGTGCTTATAGAGCGCATTTGTGTAGGATTCAGCAGTTGTAACTGTATTGTCCATCTGCATGGGTGTCATGAAGTTCACTACTTCTGTCTTAAGAAGCATGAAGTTGGCTTTGGAGAAATTTCTTACTGTGGTTTCCTTAATGGGGGGTGGGGGTGGGATGTGGATATCAAGGGTGATTAGCTTATGGTTGGATCGGACCAATGAGGAGTTGACTTCAGGTGTGGAATACCTGTCACTCATGTTGGTAATGACTAGGTCTAGGATATTGTTACCCCTGGTGGGGGTGTGGATAGGTTGATCTAGGGCATTGGAGTTTATGAATTTCAGAAAGCGTTGCACTAAGGAGTTAATACATGAGTAGTTTTCCCAGTTAATGGTGGGGTAGTTGAAGTCGCCCATTATTAGGGTGTTTGGTTGAACCCTAATATTTTCTAGTACATCAAGAAAAGAGGAGTGGGAATCCTGGGGAATGGTGGGGGATCTGTAGCAAGCTACGATTTGGATTGCAGTTTTGCCAAGAGTTAGTTGCACTTGGATAACCTTGGATGCATTATGCTGAGCAACTAGCCTGGAGGTGTGGATTTCCTTAATGAATATGGACACACCCCCACCTTTGGTGTTTAGGTCCAGGTTAGATGGCCAAAAAGTGTGGTATGAGTTATAGCCTGGTAGTGCAGGGGTGCTCTCTGGAGCCTTGAACCAGGTCTCAGTCACTGCAAAGATATTGATGTTCTCCATTTTAAGGAGTGCTTCGAGTGAGTGCCTTTTGAAATTTAGACTTCTAGCATTGAGTAGCATTACCCTCAGTTTTTGCTTGCCTGTTCCTGTTACAGTGGTGAATTTGTTACTTGAACCCTGCCTAAAAAAGGCACTATAGGGGCAGCAAGAGCCTTAGCTAGTATCCAGAATCCTAGGGGTGACAGGTGCAGGCCACTTACCACTGCGTATCCATGCATACTACTGCTATGCACTTACACATGCTTACTAGTGCCTTCGTCAGTATGACACTTCACATGTGCATTTAAGGCAGTACTCCTGTGCAAATATATGTGTTACTTAGTAGGTTATACAGTACAACAAAGGTAACATATGGATATCACATGGAAAATAGGATGTGCTGCAGTGGGACTTGACCCGGGAATGCGTGCGCGTTAGGCCGATGCTCTGGCTACTACACTATTGCTGTTTTGCTTCGTTTGCATATGTCTACCATAATGACATACACATGTTCCCTTCCCCCGGCCCCCGAGCTCCACGTACACAGCATCCATCCATTCCCCGGTTGCTGGCCCTGCCATACTACACCTCCACACATTTCCCTCTCTGCACGTCTTGGTACACCTCCAGTATACTGTCCCCACCCAAGCGTCTGCAGGCTCCTCATCCGTTTAGTCCATGTATGTACCAGCCTTCTCCTGATCTTCCTTCGATACTGGTGGTGACATCAATGTGACCCACAACGGTTGGTTCATACCACCAGGGACGGACCTGTTGTTGTATCAAGAGTAGACCTAGCTGGTCTACAGTGTTTCTCCCACTGGTAGCATCCTGCCAGGGCATTGTGTAGCAGCTGCTTGCTCACACACCTGGCCAGCCTCATCTCCCTGTTCCACCGCACCAATGCCCCAGGTGTGACATACTGTGCATGAAGCATGCTCACATGCCCCCATGGTTCATAGGTTCATAGGTTCATAGGTAGGTACTAGGCTATCGGCCCAAGGGCCTAAGTAAGCCTAGTCAACAAGGTTCCCTGGCTTGCGCCACCCAAGAAAGTTATTTTCCTGTGCCCCTGTCGAGCAGAGCCACAGAATATCCAATAATCTTAAATCAAGCAACTTCTTTTGCTACTACCTGTATACTGGGCAGGCATATTTTGAGGTAATAACTCACAATACTCAGAAAATACAACCAAGAATGTCTGAAATAAAATCATTATGATAGTTTATTGGATTTTCAGAAACAGCAGTGGTACCGCAAAACTTTTCAGTGGCACTAAAAATATAAAATCACATCATATGCCATTCACTCAGTGTCACCAAGTGTCTAACTCCACAGAATGCATAGATAAGAATTTTTATAATGGAATGGGTCACTGAAAAATATTCCACTTCCTTAATCTAATTCTTCTATAGTTATTTTCACTGAAAAAAAAATATTTTGCAGCAATGACTTTGTGTCATATTTTGCACAGGCACAGTAATGCAGCCAGAAAATTTCACTTTATATTCATAATCTCATACTGGTACTTCCGCGGTGGTGCAGCGGTAGCATTGTTGCCTCACAGCAAGAGGCTCTCCCGTTCGATTTGCACCTTATATCATTATTCCCTTCGGTATTATGCAGGACTACTGTTCTCACAGTATGATTGGACAGGCACTGTTCTGTGCTGCACATAGACTGCTCATAATACTGTGGTTGTGCAATGGACACGTGTTCTGGTATTAATCTACACACTTATATACATTTCCTATACTGTTGGATGCCTGTGCTGGATGATGTGTTTGTGATCACAGCAGCTGAATGTGTAGGGCTTAGTGGAACTCATGTCTACTACAGTGTGCAGGGTTGGGGGTTTGCAACCTTGCAGTGCAGATTATTTTGTTAATGGCCACAACATGACTGAAGCACTGTAAAGCATTTGTAGGTGGGTATGCACTTGTTTGCGCGTAGCACAGCATTACTGACCTCTGGTTGGAGTGTCTTGCCCTCAGTTAGCCTCTACATTGCTTCACCAGTGCGGTACTTGCATACCTGCGGCCAAACAGGCTTACACTCGCTTGCTCCCACATACACATGAGCAACGCTGTGCATTTTGTTCACATCTGTCAACCGGGACACTTGGACTGTATGCTTGTCCATTGTCAGCGGTGGTCCATGGTGTAGAGCTCCACATTGACCCCAGCTACGTATTCCAATTAATACCGGGGTGATCACATTCATAGATGGTAACAGACAAAACATAGCTACGTCTCCCATTAAACATACTTCGTTTATGTTAAACTGTCAGTATTATCCATGCTTAGGTCAGGTTTACATGCCAGGTATGACTGTTGACAAAGGTCAGTTTAAGGTGAGGTTGGATTCCTGTTTCACAGGTCAGGATAGGTTACATGCAGGTGTTCGGGGTAGGTGTACATATTCCATACCTGTGTGGTACAGCAGAGGTGAATAGCTAGGGAGTAGATAGGTAGGTAGGTAGTGGGGGTGACATTGTAACTGTATAGTAGCCCATAGGTATAAGTGGATAGGGAGCAATAGGGAAGGTATGTCAGATGTTGGGATTTGGATGCGAGGCAGGACAAGAGGTGTCGGTATCACTAGTTGATGTCATGTTAAAGAGTGTGAGGTGGGGGGGGGTTGCAAGGTGGTGAGCCTGTGCTGCTCCAGGTGTTCTTGTGGTGTTCCTTCATGTGTTAGTTACATGTGTCCTGTGGGACAGCTGTGATACTACATGTGGGTTGGGGTTCCAGATACTGGCAATATAGTGGGGTAAGAGGGTGTCACCTACATGTACCCGTAGCGATTAAGAGGAATGGAACAGGATCTGATAGGTACATGGTGTGCATGGGGCACAAAGGGGGGGTGTTAGTAGGGGGATTATCCAAGGATGTGCAGGATGGCTGCAGTGAAGGTCCACAGCTGGCCATGTTGTGTATGACAACAGCTGTACATATGCACTGCATTTGGTGTTTGCGTTGGGCACTCACACCCCTGGGTGGGGGTCGGGACTTCAATAATACCTTGCAATGCCTATTACATCGACCTACATGCCTACAGTGGGGTGTTGCGACCATGTGTTCGTAGGTGTTGTGTAGTGGGTAATGCAATGACACATATGGTTATACCGTACTTTGCCATTTACACTGGACTGTGCTGCGGTGAAACCCATATCGGGAATGGCTGCCCGTTAGGTGTAAGCATGCCTGTCGACTGTACAGAATCTACGGCCTGTCCAGAGATTGCTTCATAATATTGGTGTGTTCCTCTTACAATCCGCACCTGTCTGGCAAATACCTGGGAACTGACACCATTAAACACAGACAAGTAATTGGGTTTACTACTCCACATCCTTCAGACGTGTCAATGCTAATGCATAATCTGTTATTCTATCAGCTTTCTAAAGTTGTAAGTGGAATATGTGCTTTCTGTCCCTATTTGTCCCCCCCAACGGTTTAAGTTCTGTCCAGTAGTTTAGCTCTTAGAGGCTGAGACATATGGGCATAAACTCTGCCCAATTTGCAATATTACTGACATCCCCGGGGTGGTCCGAATACAACTGCGCCAGCCAACACCTGCAAGCCTAGGCCCATAATTGCATACCCATAGTTCACCCACCTGGCCCTTCTCTACAGCACTCATCCTTACTGTGGGTGCAGGTGGGGTCTAACCACACCACTACACACTGCCCACTCTCCACGTGTCGGGACCCATGTCGTACGTTGTCTTAACCCATGGGTCATCAGGCTTGCATAACCTACTGGTCCATGTACATATACAGCCTGGTTGGATAAATTGTTACAGGGACTAACTCTGATTATCATTAATTTTTGGGGTGTCCCTTAAGGGACATTAATGTCTTTGTTTCAAGATTAGATGTGGCAGGTCTCTCCCACTGGTAGTATCCTGCCTATTGTCTGGGAAGCAGTGGTGTGTTTACTTGTATCGTGTGTTTGTATATTTCACCCGTCTAGGTGGGAGGGGAGGTTGATGCTACGTGTTACATGTTTGTTGATTGGACCCCCACCCCCATTGGCACGACCTGTGAACATATGTAATCCTTAACTGGTGTATCATATCTATAAATATCTATATATATATATATATATATATATATATATATATATATATATATATATATATATGCTGTATACTACTATTTAACAAACTGTTTACTAGTCCGGAGCTTTTCTCCCTGGGTCTCTGCTGTAAATGAGCCAGAAGCTCAGCCAGACTTACCCGGTTAACAGATGTGATTTAAATGCGTAATTCAATTAATATCCTACCTATATATATATTCTACATATCTATATACACACACACACACACACACACACACACACACATATATATATATATATATATATCTGTATTTGTATGCATACACATATATATATATATATATATATATATATATATATATATATATATATATATATATATATATATATATATATATATATATATTGCTGTATATATGTATGTCTAACGACATATGGATGTATGGGTGTCTGCATATGTATATATCTATATGTGGGTGCATAATTATAGTCTGCCTCTGTATGTACACATTTGTACTACAGAGAGGGGGAGGTTTCACTCCATGTAGGTATGGGTATATATGCACACAAACCTCTACAGTTGTACATCTACATCTGGTTATTCAATTCTTTGCCATGTACACTAGACTGTGCTGCAGTGGGACTCGTAGCGGGAGTGGCTGTCAGTTGGGTGGTGGCCCTGCCCAATGCACAGTATTGCTTACATCCCTGGGGCGGTCCATATAGACCCACTCCAGCCAACACCTGCTCAGCTAGGCCCATAATTTCTTACCCATAGTTCCCAGTCCACACATCCTCTTTGGCACTCTTCCTTACTTCAGGTGCAGGTTGGGTCTGGCCATACCTGTACACTGTACCCACTCCCCACTTCTCGGGACCCATCAAGTATGTTGTCCACCCCATGGATAATCAGGCTTCCCCTACCTTGTAAACTGGGAACATACATGGCCCGTCATTTGACATCGGTGTAATGGCAGGAAACCCAAATATGTTTGACATTTTGGGTGTCCCACAAGGGACATACATGTCTTTGTTTCAAGATTGGACTTGGCGGGTCTCTCCCAATGGTAGTATCCTGCCTGTATTCCGGGAAGCAGTGGTGTGTTTACTTTTATTGTGTCTGTATGTTTCACCGGTCTAGCTGGTGGGGGGCATTGATGCTACGTGTTACACGTTTGTTGATTGGACCCCTCACTCCCATATGCACGGCCTGTGAACATATGTAATTCGTAACTGCTGTATCATATCCTAGCTATATACATGTGTATATTTACACACACACACACACACACACACATATATTTATATATATATATATATATATATATATATATATATATATATATATATATATATATATACACACATTACTATATACAGATATATCTGTATATGTATGCATACATGTATATATTTATATATTGCTGTCTATATGTATCTAACAACATATGGGTTGCATATGTGTCTGCATATGTATATATCTATATGTGGGTATGTATATGTATTCTGTCTCTGTATGTATACATTTGTACTATGGAGAGGGAGAGGTATATCTCCATGTAGCTATGGGTAGATATACAAACACATACCTCTACATATATACATCTATATCTGGTTATTCTGTTCCTTGCCATGTAGCTTAGACTTTGCTGCAGTGGGACTTGTAGCGGGTGTGGCTGCTCGTTGGATGATGCTTCTGCCCAATGAACGCTTTTGCTTACATCCCTGGGGCTGTCCGTATAGACCCACATCAGCCAACACCTGCAACATAGATCCATGACTAGCTACCCATAGTTCCCCCACCCGCACCTCCTCTACAGCAACCATCCTTACTCTGGGTGCAAGTTGGGTCTGAACACACCACTACATGCTGCCCACTCTCCACTTCACGGTACCCATGTTGTATGTTGTCTAGACCCATGGGTCATCAAGCTTTCCCACTATTGTATTCTGGGTATGTACACACCCCAGCCAGAATGGTCATCGCATCAGCTTCCTTCCATAATATGTCAATTTTTGGGGTGTCCCGCAAGGGATGCTCCTGTCTGTGTTCCAAGATTAGATTTCATGGGTGCACTGTGTACCCCCCCCCCCGGTTGTATCCTGTCTGTGGTCTGGGGAGCAGTTGACTATTTACATTGTTTGTGGGTTTGTGTGTATGTTTCCTCTGTCTGTCTGGGGGGGCAGGTCATGCTACGTGTTACATGTTTCTTACTTTGGCCCCTCACTTCCATTGGCATAGCCTGTGAACATATGTCATTCTTGTGTGCTGTTTCCTATCATAGCTGTATAGCTGTGCATATCTACGCACACACACACACACACACACACATATATATATATATATATACATATGTACTTTGTGTATCTATATATATATATATATATATATATATATATATATATATATATATATATATATATATATATATATAAATCCATATGGGTGTATGGGATGTATGGCCTTAATCTTACTTATCTATTGCTATGATGGGTTAGTGGTTAACTACTGTGACTATAGTGTCCAGGGTCCTGGGTTGGAGCCTTGCTGAGACAGTTTGTTTTGTTGTTGGGTGGAACTTGGGCTGTTGGCTCCAGAGTGATTAAGGCACTTTAAAGCGGTTGTAAGCGGGTTTGCATGGATCTGCATGATGGTAAGCACTGCTAACCTCCAGTTACAGTTTCTTACACTCATTAGCTTCTACTTTGCTTACTCTGTGTGAGCAATGCTTACCCCCGCGCAAACATACTTGGACACACTTACCGCTGCTTATTTGTGCTTAGACTTGCTTACTTCTGCTTAGTCATTATGACGCTAACACTTCACATGTGCATTTCATGCAGTACTCCAGTTCGCGTTTAATTGTTATTCTGTGGGTTATATGGCAAAACGATGTAAAATTATGTTCATATACAGATTTCCCATGGAAAATGATTTGTGCTGCAGTGGGACTTGAACCAGGGATGCCTGTTCATTAGGCGGATGCTCTAACCACTCCACTATTGCTGTGCTGCTTCATTTGCATATATATTCCTTGTTATCCTCTTCAGCCTTTTCAGCTGCTTTAACCGTAGCTAGGCGATGGGCAAACCTGCGCACCTACGGTTAGCTGTACTCGGGGTTCTAAAAAAAAAAAATAATAGGGTTTCTTCATTTTATTTGACTGTACTGTTGCTGTTGAACACACTGTTGGTGGGGGTATGCAGACACTTGTGAACTGTCTCGATCATTTATTTACACATTCTTGTGTTCTAACTTGCAGGGGCATGTTTATTCTGAGAGCTTTGCTCTCAGACACACCCCCTGCACTCATCCACGCTCCATGTACCATTAGGAGTTTAGGCAGCACACCTTCATTAATATGCATGGCACGCTGCCATCCTCCACTTCAACTGCCGCTTCCATGCAGGACTAGATTAGTCCAGCACAGAAGGTTAGTAAATCCGGGGGTCTCTCTTTCCACATTCCAAATGTATCCACAGTGAGCAGTTCTGATTGAGAAAACTGTACATCCCTCAACTCGCTATGGGGACCAATAATATAGCTGAAGATACTGTCTTTCTTGTGCAGTGGCACTGCCCCCTCTACATGCACAGCCAATCACAGGTCTTCTCGAGGCGGTGCCAAAGCAAGATGATATAAGTGAGGATGGGAGGCACATAGCATCATCTTAGACATACAGGTTGCTATTTACCTTAAAGGGAAAAAAATATTTCACTGCAAATATTTTTTTTACTTTACATTGCTGAGTTGTGCCCTAGACAAGACAGTGCCAGGGGTGATTTCCTTGTTTGCACCACCTCAGGTATTCTACTGTCTCTCACATACCCTAGGTACTTAGTCTGTCATTATCTTACCACCACTACTTCTTTTAAATACTATTCTGCGAACAAATACATGAGGAGGTCTAGCATACCGTTTAGACATACTTTGTTGTCTGAACAATGCTCATGTACAGAATTATTTTAGATTGCAGACCTGTTCACTTTAATAAATGTTTAATGCTGCCAGTATTTTGAATGAGCTCATTATGCCATAACACTGAACAAAGAAAAATGCAACTATATCATTGTTTGAGGTCCACTTACACACCAATGCCAACTACTCAGCTCTGCTAATACTCTCATTTACCAAAAGAGCCACGTTTCACTTCTCCAGTTTGGTTTTCTAACCATTATGCAAACATGTGCTCACCTCTCACATTTAAATGCTGTCTACTCAACACTGTCCTCTTAGGTCAACAGAATCATGGCTGTACACAAGATGACTTTTATTCTCTCCACCACTAAATGATCTTTCTTGAAACTTGCTCTATACATTTGGAACTCTCTTCCATATCATAACTGCAGTATAACAAATAGTTACATCATTAGAAAATATTTTTATTCCCACTTGCTTGATGTAACACAATGCAAATGTTAAATTAATAACAACATTGCTTTAACTTATCTAACTACTTTATTCTACTAATCCTCAGCAAGATTTCAAGCCCTGTAATAATATTAGCATTGCTAAGTTATATAAGTTAATGTAGCTGGCCTTAAATTTAAAAGTGTATTGTTCTTAAAGTAATGATAACTTGAATTTTCTGTACTGTAATGAGACTTCAGTGTAATGTTATTCCATACATACTGAATATGTCTGTATGTGGTGCTGAATTCTTGTTTAGGTTATAGCACCGTATCTGTGTCTCTGCAACTGTACATTAGTAGTGCTTGTCAGCTGGTTTATATTTAAAGCATTTTTAATAATCTGCCTGTTGGCTTGGGTCATGGGTTAAAGGGGCCCACCCACACTGCCTGGTTTACAAATAAATAAATATATAAATAAATAAGCATATGGCACACTCCCTTGAAGTAAAACTACTATGAACATCTAAGCCTCCATGGAATACCCATGAAGTGAAAACATGTTGAACAGAACATTCACTGATGCTACCAGCATTGGAGAGAGACTAGCCTGACATCCAAACTTATACATGTCAACTCCAGGGCCACACAAATATGAACATGAGTGAAATACCCCACACAAAATGATTCACTGCTGGTATGTTTTTACTCACTATAGTGGCAGATGGACAAACAGAAACACACACACACACACACACACACATACACACACACACACACACACACACACACACACACACACACACACACACACACACACACACACACACACACTATATATGACAGTTTTGACTGAGCTGTGCTGTCCAACAGTATATCAGTGCTATGTCTTGAATTTTCAGAATTTTAAATTGGTTTCTTCAGATGTATTCAGCTAAAAGACTAATAGTTTTAAGTCTTACACAGTTTTTTTATATGATACAGTTTTATTTTTATTTTCCTTGCCAACATATAAGTTACTTAAAATCCTTTCCTGTAAATAAGGATAAAAGCCTAAACAAGGATATAATCAAGTCTCCTTACTGCTTCATCAATTCAGTGTACTACTTTCTCCATTTGACTCCCTTTTAGTCTTCTTTGAAATAATTCAGCTTTCATGTGACAGCTTTCTCCCAGGCTGCTGAGATCAAGGCTTCCATTGGCTTAGGTTCTAAGTCTTTCATATAGCTCATAAGCACAGTCATCATTCTGATTCTTGAAACACTTGGTCTCATTTTCTGCTGTCCAAACTACAGAACCGATACTAACAAGGATGTCTTTGCTCTTATCTGATTCCAGATGTTACACTGCGGACTTAAGCTAATGTTTAAAAATGTATATTTTGTTTACATATGCTGTTTTAGCTTTGTTATATACAGTTTTATGCACTTAACAACTAAACTGTTACACCGAGGATGAGTTATGAGTCTGAATGACTTGTGTGCACTATTATGAGCAGCAAAAGCACATTAGAGACTTCCTCATCAGTCAGCGATCAAATCATAGCCAAGTTCATCTTAACTTGAGTATATAAACAAATGATTCTGTGAAACATATCCAAAAATTAACTGTGGGAAAGCAGATTGTCCTAGTACCAGGAAAGAACAAGTTACATGGGAATTAGATTAAGTTCTTCTGTGAAACAGGCATAGACTAATACTGGGACTCTATTATAATTAATGTACATTTATTTTATTTATTTATTTATTTTTACTTTTGTTAATCGGGTTAGTCCGACTGGGCCCAGAGAGCCCTTTTTCAGCAGAGACCGGAGGAGAAACGCTCCAGGAAAGTAATTAAAAAAATAAGGAAAAAACTAACAATTCAAGTTGTAAGATACTTAACAGTATAAAAACAGAGAAAGAGAAGTACACAGCATGAATATTTACAAGGCAAAAGCACACGAGAATGCAGTAGCAATATGTCTGAGAAATTTGGTTAGCATTAAGTTATATACAAGGAATATAACAATGGCTGAAATAAAAAATATGTAAGACACAATTCATAGTAACATCATGACATAGTACAACAAAGAGGCATTTAGAAGCATAGGTACTAATTGCAACGAGAGTAATATATGTAGACAGTTTAGATAGCAGATACCAAGCAGATATGTTGATTGAGAGAAGAAAAAAAATTCACTAGGCTATTACCTGACAAGTACAAATCCATGCATGTTGGAAATGAATTATTAGTTGCTTTTTGAATTTGCACAGCATATTTGTCTTTCAAATATTTGCTATCACATAAAAGTAAGTTAAGCAGTGCAGAATATATATAACTAACAATAGTTGGCCATGTAAATCTTAAATGAAAAATATCCTTACTAAAATAAATTGGTGAAAACACCCATGAATGCTTTATCCCATGTCCTCATTTCCATTTGAACCCTTAAACCAACCTATAATGAGGAGAAAATCAGGAGCATTCTTTTACTGATATATGGTACTTTAATAGAATTTATGTTTTCTAATGACCGCAGTCATTTTCCAAGACTATATTTCCAGTAATATTTTATTTATTTATTTATTTATTTGACATTTGTTGACTGGGTTAGTCTGACTGGACAACAGCCTTTTTCAGCAGAGAGCCGAGGAGAAAAGCTCCAATAGAAAACAGGAAACAAAGGTACATAGCATGGATATTTATATATACAAATGAGCAGATTGCATCTAGTTTAAGCATTCATATTACAAAGTTCAAAAAATGGCATGGCAAGCATACAAAATATTTCAAAAATAATGTACAGTATATACAACATAAGTAGAGTACAATCAGCTTTGTACATAGAGTAGTATATAGAAAATAATTTGAGGGGTCATAGATAAAGGAGAAAAAGGAAGATTTATAGGCACATAGTATATGTAAGGGGTAGAAAGGCCAAAGGCTGGACAGCAGTTTAGGAAGCTGACAGTGTTGAAAAAGCATCTGATTAATCACAGTAACAGGAAGCACAGAGGCAAAAGGCATAGTATAAAGAAACTACAGAGAGAAAAGTGAGCGAATACATGACAGAACCTGTAAATAAAAAGAATACAGGGAGTACCTTGGGATGACATGTAGAGGAAGATTGTATAAGAATGGAGGTTATGTTATGAAGGGTCCTTTCATAGGCATGGAAATATTTGTAAAGGAGGAAGTATATTTACAGTATGCAGACAGCAGAAAAATATGCTCAAATGTAGTTTTACTTACGGATGTACCTCAGACTTTTTAGGTATTTTAGGTGTGATGCATTAACAAGTAACCAGTCTAGTTTTATTATCCTTTGCTCAGAACTGTACTGTGGAAGAACATGGGATAGTAACTTTATTAATATTTATATTTTTTGACCTGGTCAGTCCCACTAGGCTAGTAGCCTCTTTTCATGGGAGACCCGAGGTGGTATTTATACTAATAGGGGAAATTTGTCGAGAGCATTGGGGAACACCTCCTGCTCTTTTCAATAGGTGCCATGGGATCTTTCATATCTGCCCAAGCTACTACCAAATCAAGCAAGTGGGGTCTCAGTTTACCATCTCATCTGAAGGATGACACACTTAGGAGTGTAGCACCCCCCCCTTATGCTGCACTGTAGTGTCAGTAATCAATCTACCTGGTGTGGGAATAGAATCCATGGGCTTCTGTGCCAAAGCTGAGTGTGCTACCTATTAACACCACTGACACAGCGCTGAACATCACTAAAAAATAAGCAAGTTACTAAACGTGCAAAATGACATTCATACTAGGAAATAAAACATCTAACACTTGTTTTTACAGAAATATAAATTGATATAAACCATTATTTCAAAAATTCCACCTGTGAAAACAAGCAAAAGCAATATATACAGTTTTGCATGGCAAGTTCCTCAAATGAATAATGGGCCTTTTCCCAGCCCAGAGCGGTTTTCACTTAGTAGTATGCAGTAAATAAGATGTGCATCTATACTCCAGCATCTCAGGGTAAATCAGAGATACCGTTCAGCGTTTCATGTGTCCCTGTTAGAAGCTGTCTGTGCCATATCCCATACAACTGTGCCAATTGAAATCGTGGCAGGTCTTGCACTTAGATGGGCATTAAAAAACAATATGGACAATGTTCAGAGATTAGCATATATCTGTTAGCTTAAAGAAAACTTGTAATGCCTTACATACGCTGTGATGAGTATTTATCCTGACTTTGAGAACCTTTATGTTTTGCTCATCTCTAAACCACAGACTACACAGAGATCCCACCCTGTGTTGCTGTTTATTATAGTATGCATATAAAAATATTACTGTTTTAGGCAGGTGGTAGTCTATGCATGACCAATGTGCTCCATTACCTCTTGTTCTGTGAATAGACTACTTATTGTTAGTTTATGACATTGCAGGGTGACCAGACATGTTTCCATTGGTATATGAGTGATTTACAATGGGCACACTGGTTGGGCTGACCAATCAGTGTGCCTGTTTTTGAATGTTAATGGCCAGTCATTGTGTAATCTGCTTTATACCATCCTAGATTATACAGAGTTTTAATTACAATAATATGCAGTATATTTTCACAGCTTACACCTTATTTTCACTGCATTAAGTTGCCATGAAAGTAGACTTCATGTAAGTTATGGAAGGAAGGTCATAATAATCATTCATTCTCCTTGACTGCTTTGTTTCTGGTATTTTTCTGAACTAGACAGCTGTTTATATCACAATGATGAGCACCACTTACTAGACTTCTGAAATTAGGTTTGATTTTTTTTTTTGTAATTTATTTAATTTACTTTCATGATGCATTTTTACTTGCATTGTTTATTTTGTGTGTTATTGCCAATGCTGTAGAATGATTCCATGTGGTCCTGAATTACAAAACCTGGTAACGATACCTTGCCTCAGGCGAGATTGTCTTTGTCTTCTGTTATTGTTTTTGTTGCAGTGACTTTGAGCATAGTAATATTTAACTTTGGGGGGAACTGGCAGAGCGGATTTACCTTCATGCATTTTATGTTTATTTTCCACCCACACTCAATTGCTGACTGAATTCCTATCAGTCTACTTGCTAATTCCTCCAAGTTACTGCTCCTCAGCTATGCACATTTTTTTCTTTCTAGGTGCTGTGGTATTGACTGACAAGCAGGGAGCATTTAATTTCTTTAACAACAAGTTTGGTCTGTCAGTGTTTCTTCATGAAAATTAAGTTGCACCTGTTGTAACTAAAGACTGCAGGTGAGTTCAAGGCTGCTGAACCTTAGAGATAATGGACTAATCTCTTAACTCCAAGATTAAGTGACCTCAGAATTATTATAGTTTGAGTCAAGAGGATGTTGAGAGAACAGCCCCTATGTGGAGGATGGAGGGGAGCTTATCTGCTCCAATAATACATTCTTCATGTTATAGTTAAAGTTAAAGTTAAAGTTAATATTTCTGTATTGCTGACATTATTTTTAAATTACAGTGTTATAACATTTGTAGATGGCAAATTCAGAGTCTCTACAACATAACCTAATATGTTCTTGAACTCCTTCAAAGACCTAACACCTCCTAAAGCAAAGAGATGCCTATTCCTCTTGGCAGCTATTCTGTATGTATAGACAATGTTTAGCTTGAAATGTGGTTTACTAAGGTCCCAAATTAAATATTTACCATAGTTTCTCATGTCAGTATCCAGTCTAATTAAAGAAAAATGTATTCTAAAGAGATGTTCTTCCAGAATAATCCACTGATCTAATCCTATATATTCACCTCATAAAGATTTTTTCACTCCTTCCATTGTCTGGACTTCATGACCAGAATACATACATAATTACATGTTATACTCCACAACAGGTCTTACAAGTAAAAGATAAACTAGAACAAGGACAACAACCTTTCTAAAAAATTCTATTCATTAAGGATTTCATACTAAGGTAACATATTCTGGTGATGTAGAAGACATTACATTTAAACGGGAACCTATTATCAGACACTGTACCATGATACTCACTAACAGTCAATGGCAGAAGTGTAAGCCGTTTTGTGAGTGTCAAAATACATTATACTATATTTTTGATATTAAATTCAATATTACTTGTAAATGACCAAATGTAAGGCTTTTCCAGGTACCCCTGAGGTACACAATGTTCCTTGATACCAAAAACAATATGAACAATTTTAGTATTATCAACAAATTTAGCAACTGAAATGTCACTATAACTGAACATAGAGGTTATGATGAAGCTAAATAGCACCAACCCCCAATACAAAAACACTGTAGCTCTCTACAAGTAACTCTGTCTGGACATAGTATTTGTAAAACTTACATAAAATGATCAGTCTGTAATCCACTTTGTGGTCCTTTTGATGATATACAAATTGGCATTCAATATGATAAGGCCATCTGTAATAACTTGAAGGATTCTATGAAATATGTTTGTTAATTTCAAAAATGTGACATTCATAGGGAATTTATAATCAGATATGTAAGTAAAACTAAAATAAGACTCTTGCAGGTTTAACAAGTAGGACTGATGTTTGATGATCATGTTGGGGCATGCAGTAGTTGCTAGTCTTGCAACAGTTAAGAGGTTCAAATTTTTGCTCAACTCCTTTTCCAGTAATTGAGGTCAGAATAAAAGGTCTGCCATGTATTAACTCTAAGGTGATTTCTGGGAATTATTAACAATAAATAGGTCTGTAGGCCGCAAAAAGCACAATAGAAATGAAACACTATAATGGAATCCTCAACAAAATATTTAAAATGGAGGCCACATTGGGGGCCATTGTATTAACATGACTGAGTTCTGTGTTTGCATTTGAAGTACCCTGTTTACTTCTATTATAGTGCAGAAATAATGTCTTAGGGTTAAGTATGATGTTTTGACAAGAGATTGTCATGTAATGTAAATAGGTTTTTAAAGGGATTTTTATGACAAGTGCATCTTGTATTGTTACACACTATAGAATACTGGCAATAAAGCTCCTAGGGGTGTTTTGTTTTACTGCCGAACATCTGTATCATATTACTTCACTGGAGTGGTTTATTATTTGAGTGTGATTTTCTCACAAAGGCATTAACATTCTCTTGTATTAAACTGCAAAGTTTATTACAATGTGTAGACCTACAGGACTCTATATCCTTGCATAGCATATCTTGATGTCAGTCCTTGTTCTTAATATAACTAACAATACATAGCTTGATCAGAAGTATTTTTGAATAAACATATCCATGTTTAACCTTATTATGGATAGATAAACACCTAGGCACAGATAAATGATCAGATGTCTCCACTGGACATGATGACTTGATTATTTTATATCTTAAACACCAGCAGACATTTTGTCCAGCATATGATTGCATCTGGTAGGAAAGACAACATTTTGTGTATGACCATACTAGTTAAGTGCTCTCAGTAGAAAAGTATCAGACTTTCTTGGTAAGGTAAATGTATTTCAATTAGCATGAGTATAGTTAGGGTTACCTGCTATAAAGGAGGGAGTTGTATTATACAAAAGAACTGTTTTGTGGATCTCCGGGTTTCTTCTTTACTTGTTTTGATATGAATCAGACTAAGAATGTCAGGACATGTCTATGCAAGTCACTGTTGCTGTACAGGGTAGAGCTGAGCACAGGAATAGAAATTACAGGCTTTTGCTTGTTTGTTTGAAGGTGTGCATTAAGATATCATATTGCCTTTGGTAGCTCTTCATCCAAACCATACATTTCCTGTAGCATGGCTCTTCCTATTTGTTCAGTGCTTATGTTCCCCATTTTCTTTGTACTCCTCATCATTGGAAACATTTAGTAATCCAACCCTCTAGACACCTACTACCCTGATTATGCGACTTAATCCTGGATAACTCCTATATTCTTCAATTATACTTAGAGTATTTCTGCATGATTGAAACTGGTTTGACAAATGAGGTACAATACTGGGGCTATTATCTATGACCAATACAAGTCTAATAAAAAGCAAGTAGTGTGGTCATTCTTTTTAAAAATACTCTTGACATTTCCCTATTTCCTCATACAATACCACAATTCTCTAACTCAGAGATCCTTATAACATTGCACAAGCTCAATTAAAATAAAACCATTGTCATAACAGACTTATACATTCCCCCAGGTAATAATATTAGTACAGTTGAAGATATTATTTCGGTTTAATTTCTCCAAGTCTTTTGGGTTTCTAATACCATAATGGGAATGGACCCCATGCCTAAGTCAAAGTATGACTAAAATTCATGAAATTAGTATTGTTTCAATCTTTGATGTTTGTCAAAATTGCTCTTCACAGCACCCACAATGTACCCAGAACTGACTCTTGCAATTCATAAGGAGTTGCATGTATTGGTAGCATATCTAAATATGGCTGTAAATTCTTTTTTATGACACCCATTGCTCCTACTACTATTAGAACTCTCTGGGTACTCCACTTTGCTCTTGTTTCTGTCTGCAAATCTTGATATTTTACGACTTTGTGTCTCACTGTACACGAGACACTAAAATCACCAGCTAAAGCAATTTCCATAATCAACGCTACTTTGGACTTTTTTCATGAACTGCTATATCTGGTTTTTATGCATCTGTTTTTTGAACTGTTGGCAATTGGTGATTCCATGTGATGTACAATTCATTATTCTCTACAATGCTTTGTGATTCATGTTTCCAATGTTTATCAGCTACGTCTGTTTTGCAGTGTCAGTGCAACAGTCTTGCTACATTATTGTACCTTTCAGTGTACAGGCCCTCTGCCATGAGTGCATCACACCTAGCAACAAGATGTGCAACCTTTTCCATTTATTTTTTACAGAACCTATATTTGTCTGTTTCTCCCACATGTTCAAAGGACTTGGTACACTAATGTGTATGTAGTCCACTATCCTGGGCTGCCATTATTAACCTTTCATATTTTGCTTCAAATCACCTCTCCTTAACCATTCCTTTGTCAAATCCTGATCACCATGAGGTTGTTCCAGGAGATCTATATACATGCCACTATATTTATGGCTTTTCTACATCTCCTTCCATCCCATCTGATCCTTCTCCTTATATTCTTCCTTTTGTTTTCTGGCACATTCAGTTGCTGTCTGATTTTTGTCTACTTCTGGTTTGATTTCCATTCCTGCTTGACACTGGAATGCTTTTGATAAAATAAGCAGATAGGTCATCTTAGCCTTCCTTTCCTCATCTTTTAGAACTTTCACTATGTTTGGCTCTGATGAGGTAAGCAGATATTTATGCAGTTCCATGACTACAGATCTATACATGTAATCAGTTTTGAGGAGACCCATACCTCCTTCAGAGAGAAGAATATATAATCTCGGTATGCACTGATATTTATATATCGTTTCATAAGCATGAAGTATTTTTCTTCTTTTCCTGTCCAGCTGATGCTATACCTTTTAGGGGCAGTCAATAACACCAAAACAGTAAGTTAGAACAGGAAAGGCAAATTGGTTTGTAGCCTAGATTTTATTCCTGGATGTCAGGGCTGTTTTCAATATTAGTTTTAGTATTCTAAAGTATTTCCTACTGAGTTTTATTTCCATTTGTTCATGGCCTGTTGTCGATCCTTCATCAGTTCCCAATTATTTAGTCATTCCCTCCTACTCAAGTTCATTTATATCACATTCATGTGTAAGATTGACATTTTCTTAGTACTACAACTTTCCTGCTTTAAACGTTGCCTTTGCACATTTATCAAGACCAAATGACATTCTTATATCATCTGAGAAAGTTTTAACATTTGTAGTTGTTCTTTTACCTCTTCATCTGATGAACTATACATTTTAAGTCATCTATGAAAAGTAGGTAAATCTTTAAGCAAAGTTGTTTTCTGCCAAATTGTACCCATGACCTAATGTGTTAAATAACAACTTAATGGATTAAAGGCAAGACAAAACAACAATGGTGACATAGAATTACCCTGCAAATATCCCCTTTGAATTTTTATCCCTGGGATAATAATTTGCCCTTTGTCATGGCTTAACTGCAAAGTGGTTTGCCACTGTTTCATGGTCACTGCAATGTAATTGATCAATGTAGGATGTGTTGTGTACATCTATAAGCACTCCTTTACGAATGTGGGATGCTGTCAAATGTTTTTTTTGTTCTCTCTTGTATAGCTTCAACAGTTCCACATGAACCCATAATATTAGGAGATCTAAACATAGACTGGTAAACCATTGACTGGGATGATACAACTATTATACAATGCCTCCTCTAAAACGTGCACGCTGATTGGCCAGCCCAACCAGCGTGCCCGTTGTAAATCCCTCAATATACTAACGGAAAAAGGTCCGTCGCCGGACTTTTCCGTTAGTATAAAACACTGTCTCGCTATGTTAAAAGAGTTTAACATAGCGACACAGGTTTAAAAAAAGCAACGCAGATCTCCGTTGCTTTTTTTAAAGCTGTCTCGCTATGTTAAATGAGTTTAACATAGCGAGACAGCTTTAAAATAAGCAACGGAGATCTCCGTTGCTTATTTTAAAGCTGTCTCGCTATTTTAAACCCATTTAACAAAGCGAGACAAAGCAACGGAGATCTTGCGTTCTCCGTTGCTTTTGCCCACAGCTCTGATGTACTGCGTAGGCATCGCAGTACATCAGAACTGCTGAACACCAGACAGCTGCGGAAGGGCAGCAAAGAGGCATTATACAATGCCATTATTTAAGAAAAGTAATTATTTCTTTTCTTAAATAATGTCATTGTATAATAGCAATAACCCACTTCTGGGTGTGGGTAATGCTGGATTTACCCACGGTTGTCTTTGTTTGGTCCCGAGGGCGAACCAACCGTGGGTAAATCCAGCATTACCCACACCCAGGTGTGGGTTATTGCTATAATAATACACACCTGGTCATTTTCACCCAATTCATTACAACTACTAGGTACAATAAAAGTACGAACAGACAAAGTATTCTAGACTGGATTCTAACTTCCTTTCCTAACAAGATCACTTCTCTTGATACTCTGAGAGTTTAAGTGACCATTTCCCAGTCTATGCAATCAAACATCATAACAGCAGTCCAAAAACACATCAATATAAAATGATAAGAAAACTGTCTAGCTTTTATACTGAAACTTTTCTGAACAGATTGAGACTATAAAACTGGGAATCAGTTAGGATCCTCGACCTAGATGATGCAGTCTCTGAATTCAACAGTACTTTCTAAAGCATCCTCAGGTTGCTTTCTTCATTACAACCAAAATAATAAAGGCCAACACTTTCAAATGGGTAACCATTTCAAATGTCAGGACCTGCGAGAGTGAGTCCTGAAACAAGGAGACTGAAATGCTTTCCCCCCTGCACTGGGGGATATAAGGTACTTGCCTCCCCTGCTAAAAAGAAGTTTAAAGGAGAAAAGCAACATTTGAGATTTGCACTTCTCCTGCATTTTTGATCCTTTTTTTTCAGCTTGCCAGCATTCTGCATTTCGAGTGCCAACATTTCAATAGGGAGCATACTCCTTGGCTATCTAAAAATACAGAACAACTTATGATTCAGTGAGACAAAGCCTGGAAGGCTTAGGCAAGAAACACACCAGTCACAAACCTGCAGGCTTATAGACACCTTTATAATCAGGCAAAATTCAGTATTACTAAAGATAAGAAAAATTTCTACTCTAAACAACAAACCATACACAAAAATTAACCTCAAATCCTTTGGAACCTCAGTCGTTAAAACTACTAAACCTAGACCAGGTTGCACAACCAACCCCAAACAAACCTAGCTGCAATGATAGTATACCAGATCAGTTCAACACTTTCTTTATCCAATAAGTTCTAGCTATAACCAACGTGCATACAGTCTAACTCTCATTGTCCCCATTCCAAACTAATGACCAACACAATCTCTTTACTTTCCAACAAGTACCTACTACTATAATCAAAATTATCTTTTAAAACTCAAACCTACATCTTTTGCTCTGGGTAACTTACCTTAAAATTGCAGCTGAAGTCATTGCTTACCCTTTGCCCATACTAATCAATCTCTCAATATCAGAAAGCAAGGTTTCACTACTATGAAAAAAAAATGATAAATTATACTACTGCACAAAGTCGGACTCACAATATTATCCAAAGTATTAGAAAAGCATGTACGCAGACAACTTCTGCAACATTTAATTGAAAATCAACTCTTCTCTGTCATACAGCATGATTTCCACCCACACCACAGTACCACAACTGCACTGCTTCAGTTCTGTCAACACTTACAGAAATGAAGGGAATCTAGTCTCCACTCTGTTTTTAGATATATCCAAGGCCTTTAACACTATGTCCCATCAGAAACTCCTGCACAAAAACTATACTCTATTGGACTTGTCAACTCCTCACTACACTGGTTTTATAACTATCTCTCAAATAGGGCCAAAGCAGTAAAGTGGTAAAATGACTTCTCCTTCCTACAAGTCACTATTGGGGTTCTGCAGGGGATCTATATTAGGACCTCTACCATTTAACCTCTTCATCAATGATCTCCACACTGCAGCTTGACATTCTAAAATACTGCAATATGTTGATTGCTGTACTCTGATTTGCTCAGCAAAAAATCTTCTTAAATTCAAAGAACTAACTCAAAAACCCCCTTCTTCTATCAAAACCTGGCTAGATAATACACAACTGCTTCTAAACCCTTAAAAAATCTAAATTAATGTTTTTTTTTACCTGAACAGCTGTCAAACCAAAAATAATCTTTCACCATTACCTCCAACAACAATACCATAAATGAACTGGTAGAGCAGATAAAATTACTTGGCATCATGATTGATGATCAAATGACCTTCTAGCACACATGCTTTCACTACAAACAACTAAACATATTCATGTAAGCAGCCTGAATATCAGCCATAGCTACTTAAATCACTGCTGTTACTGAACTCATGCCTGAATGGCAACTCTTCTGACATGTAAGTTGTGTCCTCTGACAGCTTGCACCTGAGGCAGCTGCCCCCTTTACTCCACCCTAGCTATGATACTAGTATGGCACCGGTAATGTGCTTGCTAGATGCTTCCACAGTCAAATTCAGCTCCTCTAATATAAAAATCGACTGAAAAAAATTTTGATAAAGAAGTCAGCCATAAAAGTGATCAACTCTGTTACTTTAGCCTGCCAGTCCATGCTTAGTTGCACGTAGCTGCACTGATCAGATGCCTCAGAGGCAACTACCAATGGTAAACTTGGCTATAAGTATTAATCTGACAAAAGGTAAGCAGGATATACTTGAGTCCTGCAAAAGATAAGCACTCTGTTTTTATTTACCTTAATTACAGGATATACTTGTCTTCGCTTCTAAAGGTAAGCACTCTACTTCCTGTTCTGCTTTCATTATCACCTACTGTGCAATGTCTATAGTTGCATAGCCCAAGTTGTTCAGTTGTAGCTACTTCATTAATTCAGTTGTTGCTATTCAGTTTTCAGTCTTTTACTATTTACTATTTGATTGGCAATTTTTTTTTTTACCAATAAATTTATTATAATGCTGCATTGTGCTCCAGTGTTGCTATTAGCATTGCTACTTTGCTATAATGCTGCATTGTGCTCTGGTGTCACTATTTGCATTGCTACTTTGTTATAATGATGCATTGTGCTCTGCTGTTGCTTTTGGAATCGCTACTTTGTTATAATGCTGCATTGTGCTCCATTGTTGCTATTGGCATTCTACTTTGCTATAATGCTTCATTGTGCTCCGGTGTTGCTATTGGCATTGCTACTTTGTTATAATGCTGCATTGTGCTCCGGTGTTGCTATTGGCATTGCTACTTTGTTATAATGCTGCATTGCACTCCAGTATTGCTATTGGGATTGATACTTTGCTATAATGCTGCATTGTGCTCCAGTGTTGCTATTGGGATTGCTACTTTGCTATATTGTGATCTGGTGTTGCTATTGGAATTGCTACCTTGTTATAATGCTGCATTGTGCTCCAGTGTTGCTATTGGCATTGATTGGTTTAACTGCAGCCATTAGATTCCTTGCACTAATTTCACTGCTATTAGTAATGGTGTCCAACCGAATTGATATCACAAGAACATAACCCATACATGTGGCTGAGTGTAGATGTTTTACACAGAACTCATTTTTATATTGTATCCTGCCCAGTTTTGTGGTTAATTGCTTTTACTGGAGTTGCTGTTATGCAAACATTTATTTATTCATTATTATTTATTTGTGTTTATTGACCAGGAAAAGTACGACTGGGCAAAACCCATCTTCTGCAGAGGCATGAGGAGAAAATATTCACATGTAAGTTACACGATGTACATTTGTAATTGCAAGGTAAAAACATCTACACATGATCTCATTTACATGATTTTGAAATATTTTTACATATTTCTTACATGAACATAACATTTTAAAATACAAAAAAAAAAAAAAACGAGAGAAATGAATATAAACTGGCTAATTATCGAATAGAGAAATAACATACAGTAACAATTAAGGTATTTATAGCAAGATGGCTACAGGGGAAACATCAAACTGGGATGTTTTTGAGTTTAGTAACAATTTACAGACAGAGAAGTAGAATGTAGCTTAAAAATGATATGACAGATATGAAAGGACAAGTTATGGAAATGAGAAGAAAGATAAATGGACAGAGGAAGAATCGTCGTTAGTGGTGGAGTATAAAAGGAGGAGGAAAGTAAGAGTTTAGGAAATAGGAGCAATAGGGTGCAAAAAGATTGGGAAGTAAAGTGGCTGTAAGAGTTGGAGAAAAGTAGAGTAAAGCTAGCCAGGTGAGCAGCAAGAACAGAGCCATCTTTGGCATAGGTGCTGTTTAAGCAAAGTTTTGAAACTAATTACATTTTCTATCTGTTTTAATTGTGTAGGGATTTCATTCCAGAGTTTTGACACATAATGAGAATAGAGATAGTCTCCAGCAGTGTTGAATGTCTTGCTGATGCATAATAAAAAGGTATTGCTAGAGAAAAGTTCTGTAGTAGGGGAACAGTGCGCTAATTTATAAAGCAGGATATTTGTCTGGAGAGTACAACAGGTTGTGGGCTATGATAAATTGTGAGTATGTCAACTAGTTTGGAAGTTCAAGCCAGTTTAATTGTTTTAATACAAGGCAGTGGTGTGTTTCTCAAGGCTGCAAATTTAGCTATTTTCTATTGGCAGCATGCTAGTTTAGTTCTATGTGTAGTGTTGATATTTGTAAGAATAGGAGAAGCATATAACAGAGAAGGAAGGAGGTATGTTGCTGCTAAGGTAATTCTTGCTTGATCTGTCAGATAGTGTTTAGCCCTATAGGGGGAGTTGAATTTTTGGTTTGTTTTCTTGATGGAATGAAGTATATGGTGATCAAATTTGAAGTTGTCATCTGTTATGACTCTGAGTAGTTTAGTTTGGCTTATGGTTTCTGTTTTTGTGTTATTACTTGAGGTAGTACAAATGTGTGCTTCTGGTTAAGGTGCTGTTTTGGAGTAAATAGCATAGGTTTTTTTTTTCATTAAGCAGCAGGTTGGAATTCTTTAGCCATATTTTGATGTCAATGAATAATTTTTGAGTGATTTCTTGTAATTTTGATTTTTATGGGGCAGAGCAGATAAGGATTGAATCGTTGGAACATTGTATTAGAGTGACAAGTGTTGTAGCAGTGTAAAGTTTATTTATGAAAATATTAAATAGAAGGGGGCTGAGTACTGACCCCTGTGGAACACCAAAAGAGATTGGTTGAAATACTGAAATGTTTTGTTGCGATTTATTGCCTACTGATGATTGTATAAATAACTATGAAACCAGGAGAGGGGGTAAGTGAGAACTAGTATTATAAGTTCAGAGAGGAGCTTTTGGTGGAACACTTTGTCAAATGCTTTGGAAAGGTCAAGGAAAAGTGAAGAAACAATGTTGCCCTCATTTCTGTATTGGTTTACTATGTTGGTGAAGCTGAGGGCAGTAGTAGTACTGTGGTTGGGCCTGAAACCATGCTGGGTGTTTGAGAGGAGGTTATATTTGGTTATATGTTTCATAAGCTGAGAGTGAATACATTTCTCACAGATTTTGGAGAGGGGGTGATAGGATAACAATAGATCTGTAGTTTGTTAACTCTGTTGAAGTACCTCCTTTATGAAGGGGTGTAATAATGGGCTTTTTCCATATGGCTGGAACATAGTTTTCAGTTATTGACTGGGTGATTAAAATGGAAACAGGGAAGGCTAGTGTTTTTGCACCTATTTTGAGGAGCTCAGTGCATAGGTTGTCAGCAACTGAGGTTGTTGCTTTTAACTTGGCTAGTCATTTTTTTATGGTTAATGTTGGAATGGGCTGAAAACTAAAAGACAGTATGTTGTTTCTGAGAATAGATGGAAGTTGGAGGGATGAAGTGAGGTGGTCATTGATTAGTGATAGAATTGACTGGAAGCATGAGCGTTGAACATTAAGTGACAATTGACTCTTTGTTATTTGAAGCATTTGGACTGGGTGTACTGGTATGGCCAGGTTGTTGTTGTCTTTCGGCTTTTCCCGGTTAGGGGTCACCACAGCAGAACTCCGGTCCGCTAATGATTGGCAGTAGATTTTGATGAATGCCGAGGTGCCAGCTCGACGTTCAACCTTCAACGAAGGCACGCCCATTTATGCATGTCTTTCGAATGCCCGCCCAACTGCGGGGAGAACATGCAGATTCCACACAGAAGGCACTCCCCGTACTCCAGCCGAGAATTGAATGGGAGAACCTCTTGCTCTGAGGCAACAATGCTACCGCTGCATCACCGTGGATAGTTGATTTAGAGAGGACCAAAATAGCTTGGGGTTGTTTTGGTAGTCTTTTTTTATGGAGATTACTTTTTCACCTTGCACTTGGGCTGATTGACTTTGCTACAGCTCTGGAGTTACCAATAGCTTCTGTTACTCTGTTTGTGTTCCTTGCACTTTAGTGGAAGTTTGACCTGACAGTAGATTGTTATATGTTGTACCTAGTGTGGCAGTTGTAGAAGATAGGTTGGTACTATACTACATTTAACTTGTTATAACCTTGTAGTTGTACAGGCTTGGCACTCTATATCTCTTAACTAAGAGTTTTAGCTGTTAACTGTAGAAACCCAGCATTACTTTTAACTAAGAGCTTTATTCTCATATCTATTACTAAATAATAGCAGCTTTTCCTGTCTATACCAGGGAGTATCCTAGTTATAACAATGCATATGCCTACCTTTCCAGTATCCTAGCTATAACAATGCATATGCCTACCTTGCCAGTATCCTAGCTATAACAATGCATATGCCTACCTTGCCTGCACCCAACCAGAACTTCTACCCATATCAGTCTATTTGCCTGCCTGGTCTATCACCTACTACTGGCAACATGTAATCTCAGTCTGTTTATCCCCTTTTTGTGGCCAGCCTACACACACTTTGCACTTTTAGATAGAGTAACAACTGTCTTGTTCTTATCAAAAATCCATTATTGTTATCCAACATGCATAAAGTCTGTGAGAAATGTAAACACTTGTTCAATTTGGAGACTAATGTCTAGCATCAAACTACAGTTAGTAAACCCCACACAAACATCCAGTATGGGAAGTCACCACTACCCTAACTGATGGAGAATTAGTTAAGAAATACCTACCTAATCTTCCTGAGCAGCATACCCAAGAGATGTCAGACATCTTATCTTACTAACCATATATACATCCACACAATCCAAACCTCTATTACTTAAAGCAAATTTCCACCAAAAGTCACCAGAATTGTGAATTTAAGTTCTTAATGTCCCCACATTCTGTGCCAGCCCATGACAATGTCCCAATTATTTCCTGACTCCACAAATAGGCACACTCCCTCCGCCCTCACTAGGTAATGGTAAGCTGTCTCTCTGGTGTCAGGATTTCTGATGTTAGGAGGGCCCTTGAGACCTCCACTTTGGTAAGTTCAAGTATTACCTTGTGGTAGGTCATGAGGGTGTAAATGACTGAAATACATTAATTTGATTGAAAATTCAAAATACTGACAACTTATTTAATACAGGGGGACATACTTCTCTGTACCCACCACATCTTCTGATAATTATATATACCCCTATACGATCAAATAACAGTGGGGAAAGGGGAAATTTCCATTTTCAAAATTCCAGGTTTGCAGCATTTTAGGTTTCAATATTTTGAGTTTTTGATCAAATTAATGTATTCCAAATGTTCTTAGGTGCTGTACTCAGTGTCAGATGCAGAAAGACATGATGGAGCTTGCTAAGCAGAGAAGACACTAGTCTTCAGTGATATTCTGCCATATCCAGGAATGGTGCCTTAATTCAAAGACAGAGTCATTGTGTTTAACATTGAGCTGAACAGTTTTTGACATTGTAGGGCTATCTAGTCTTGTCAGAATGAGAGATTACAGATGGCAAACCTTCCTGTTTTACCAGGGATAGCTTGTATCTCTCTCCATGGGTTTTGCCAACTTGCTAAACTTTTTGTATCCTGTGGTGCTTTTATCAGGCAGAATATGTCTCCCGGACATCTCAACATAGCATATTCTAGTTCAGACTGTATTCTGCTCAGTGCTAGGAGTCCGAACAAAATGAAACCCAAATGTGTAGCCTTCATGACTTTCGAGCATATTCATATCTGCATAGTTAGTGAAACTTGGTTTTAATCCATTGCTAGCACTCCCTCTATATCTTTATTTAATGCCTGTCTTTTCTTGAGACCGAATAGCAGTGTGTGAGAGTATCTATATTTATCCAGGATCCCATAATCTCAAAGCAGATCCACCACGACCCCCATCTTGAGCTTATAGAGGCCCAAATTACCCTTAATAAAACTATAAAATCATTGCTAACCACAAATCCCTTTTCATGTCCCCCCTTGACTATACAAGCTACCTAACTCTGTTAGAGGAGATCTATCTCCAACCAGCACCATTCTACTTGGTGTTGTAACTATTCAACTATCAGCTTAGAAATCTGCACCACTAATAATAAATATGCTTAGTATTTCCTAGATTTTATCAATGCCAGCTTCCATGAACAATTTGTCAACCTTTGCACTTGATGGTTTAATGCTCTTGATATGGTTCTCATCAATACAATTCATGCCTGCACTGCATCCTGCATCTTTACCCCTCTAGTTATGTCTAACCACAAATCTGTATCATTCTCCTTTAAAACCAAAGCAAACTGATGCTATTTTCAGGCATCCTAGAAAAATGTTTTTGACCCCATTGCTACAGTTGCCACTATTTTGTCCAACCTCTATCTGTACCTAAACAAGAGAAAGCCATCCCTATATGCTCCAAGTAAACTGTGAAATTCAAAAGCAGACCCTTAATAATTGACCTATTGCATTAACAGCTTGCATATTATCATGAAGAAACTACTCCCTATAAGAAGCCTCCATCTTTATTTCACAAGACATTTCTGAAGCAGGTTAAAAAGTATAACACTAGATACAAACTTAGGGTTACTACATCCAATAAAGGCAGATTAAAAAGTATAAGGCTGGATATGAACTTAAGGTTGCTGCATCCACTAAAGGCAGCCATAAAACCTTTGTCAGTTATGTTAGAAACCTAAAGGTAATACTCAATATTGCTGCAAGCTTATTCATGGCATTACCACATACTCTGACTGAGTCAGTAGCCAATATCCTAGCAGATAACTTTAGTTCCAACATCAAACTACTTATCACTCTATTGTTCCCCATATTCTCTAGCCATCCTCCCACCACAGTCACCCTTGATCAATTCATGTCTGCCTTTTGCAAAATCAAGTACACTACATCCACAGATCCTGATAATGTAATGAGCTGCTACTTAGCACCAAATATAGCCTGTCAGAGACTATCCTAAACCTTATTAATCTTAGCCTCTCTACTGGATATATCCCTGATGCCTGAAACGCTGCCACAGTAATACTACTGCATAAGGGTGGTTCCACCACCAGTCCAGGCAATTATAGGCATATTAACCTCATGAGTATTTCATATATGGTTATTAAATATATCAGGTCTGGTTTCTTTAACTTAGACATTAGTAATCTCTAATCTTCTGTTCCTAGACAACAATCAATTCAGCTTTATCAAAGTCAGAACCTGTCTCTTATACCAAATTAACATCTTTGAAAAGGCCTCCAAAGCCACGGATAATGGTTATTCCATACATACCATTCATACATACCATCAATCTTGACCTGTCCAAAGGCACTGAAAGCCACTGATATAACCTTCAATGATGACTTTGTTGATAAACTAACAAGACTCAACATAACAAGCTATTTTGCCACCTGGATAAGATGACTGGAAGAAGTCACACATTAAAGGTAATGGCACTTCCTCTAAATGAAAGTCTGTCACTAATAGTGTCCCATAGAATTTAGTTTTGGGTTTTTTCCTTTTCAGCATCACCTTTTTCAATATACAGGCTCAGGTTCAAGGCCTATAGCTAAATTTGATGATGATTGCAAACTGGGAGCACTCAACTGCCCTAATAATGCCACTCAGATACTCAGGGTCATTGCTATGCCAACTCCTTATATACCAGCCATGATCACAGACTAAATGCCAAAAGATGCAGTATGGTTTTGTTTGGGTGACAGACATTCCCCAGCTCATGCAATGTCAGTGACACTCTGTCCAAACTGGCACAGTTATCAGAGACCTGGAAATTAATGTTGGCAGCACTCATTTGACCATTATGTCTCCACCACAGCTCACAAATAAATTTGTTCATCCCATTTAATATTTAAAAGCATTTTATGTAGTCCAAAGGATGTTACAGTGCCCATCTAATTATAGCTTATCAGGCCCATTACTGAATATAATGTCTCCTTCAGCAAGCTTTTTTCTTTGCACATTTACCAAATGGGGAGACCCCAAAGGTTCCTGACCAAAAAGATCACAGGACATAAGTCTCTCAGCTACCCAGACAGACTATCTATCCTGTCCCCATACTCAGTATCTGTCAGGCTTCGTTCTAGTGGTCTATGCTTAGCCTTCCATGCTATGAAAAACATTTCCCTATTTGACTTCCTTCACCTTTGTAAAACCAGTGGCTCCTGAAATACCAGCACCAGAAATCTTAATCTCTATAAGCAAATAAACAGAAATCAATGGCAGCATTTAAAACTCGCTGCCTCTGTTTTTTTCCAGTGCTGAAGGCACACCTAAACCAGAAGCCTACAGCCACACAAGTGGACTGCAATTAAGCATAGCTTCGTGTACGTGGTCTTTTTATGATTTTTCTTAAAACTGAAAAGAATAACCATAAGTTCAGTTAGGTTTTAGCTCAAATTAAAAAAGAATAAGACCCAAGGTCCAGCTAGTACTGGGTAGCCAGTATATAAAAAGGACCACAGAGCTGAGATAGAGACAGTGCCAAATAAGTAAGGAGTAAATAAAATAAACTATCTTTAGGTATACCCAGCCTGACAATATTTGACTATGACAGTGACAGACATAAAACAGAGCAGCCTGCATTGAAGAGATGAGTGACAAGGGTTAACAACTATACACCACTGCCTTAAATATAAGTACACGTGAAAGACTGAACACCATATTGTTACATACAGAAGGGGAAAGTTTACCACAAATATAGGGACATAGACTATAATGACAAATGTAATAGTACACAAGAAAAGTCAAGGGAAGCACTTTCAATCTAAGGAAAAAAAATCACAATTTGAAATGTTTAAGTTCAAATATATTGTACAGGGAAAATGAAGCCATACAATATATACTATACAGATTAAAGGACCTAGCAAAGAAAATGTAGCTTCTCAAACATAGAAAAAAAATAATAAAAATACTGATACTTCAGGCATGCAGCTCAGGATGAAGAAGAAGAAAAGCATTTTGACAGCCATAATATTAGGAACACCCTTGGTTTTGCCAGGTTGCTAGAAATGTAAGATATGCAGGACAAGAAAATGGAATGACATAAAACAAAATCCATTTACATCAGAGAATCTAAAGAGTTTATGAATAAAAGACAGTGAGTCACAATCAGTAGCATAATAGGGTGGGACGAGAGGGGGTAACTGCCCTGGGCACAAAGAGTTGGAGGTGCGAGCAGTTTGCTACAGTTTAAAGAGATTTTTTTTTTAGAAACTAAAAATGAGCACCATAGCACTCTGTGCAGGCAAGGTAGTATAAACTGTAGCAACTGTTTACTAAATAAAATATGTAGAAAGAGCAGGGCACAGGAATGGGGCCTGAATGGCTGGGGCAGGAGGGAGGGGGCATGTTGTGTATCTAGCCACCTGGTTGGTGCGCCAGCAGAAGGAATGTCTTTTTTTTTTTTTTTTGCTCTTGGAAGAGCTGGGGGGAGGGCATAGATGTAACTGCAATAAGCCATAAGTGATCATTGCAATTGCTGGCTTATTACAGTGAAGTGATTTCGTTTTGCTCTTCACTTGAAGATCTGAGGAATTGGGGTGCTGGTTCAACCAGCTACGCTTCTGGTCGCAATCAATGTGTGTGAATGTGACTAACAACAGAAAAGCTAACAAATCAATGTGTAGATAGCACAAGGATTATTTTCCCACATAGAAGACAGCATCTAGCCAAAGAGAAGACATATGTTAACCACAGAAAGTTAGACAAGCTTGCTGGAATTTGTTAGAGTGTATTTTTTGTGAGGGCATGGGAGTGTCACAGGGTAACATTGATATACCAGGGTATTTTCGCAGGTGCTTCAATATCTGGATCTTACTCTATGGATATTGGCATGTCTGATGTCAGGGAAATATATTAGCCTTGTGATATTGGCTGCCATACCTTGTTGCAGTCTTTGGCTATCGTGGCACTATCAAGCATGGGTAACATGGTGGATCTGTCACTCTTCCTTCCATAGACAGTGCCACATTGTCTCTGCAGCTCACTCCTCAATCTTAGGATACTATAGTTGGACAGGAGTTGACCAACACTGCAGCCCAGAGTACATCCTTATCCACGGTGCACTAGACATTTGTGGTTGCTCACAGCTAACATGAGCATGGCAAAGAAAGTAGAGGCTAGTGTACTGGTGGCCATCAACACTTTGGTTTCTGCCCAGCATGTGAGCTGATTGTCTCCATGGCCAACACATAACTGATGTGCAGGGCAGTTAATGAAGAAGAAACTGATTTCCCCACAGCCCTTGCGGAGCTGATTGATGTGCTACATGACTACATGATCTGCATGGTAAACTTACAGATGGCTTTACCCATTTAAGTAGCATTTTTGAAAAGGAGTGAGACCTGTGTAATTGTCTCCTTTGTAGACTGGGGTCACAATAGCCTGCTTCCTGATATCAGTGAGATAGCCGGGACATGCCACACATAGGTTCACAATGTATACCCTGTTCCCGTCTGCATCCATGGTGCTGGCATATGCCACCGGTAGGTTCACAATGTATACCTTGTTCCTGTCTGCATCCATCATGTTCTGTAGTGCCCTGAACACAAGTAGCAGGCATTGAGGATGCAGTGCAATGGGATGCAGACAATTTCCTGACCATCCCACAATGGGTTTTCCCATCAGACATGTAAGAGCATTGTCAATTCTCATGGTGTGTGTCTCCACACAGGTACCTTGAAGACACAGACTGTCCATATGTGTGGCATGTCCCAGCTACCTCACTGATATCAAGAAGCAGGCTATTATGACCCTGGTCCCCAAAGAAGACAGTTACACAGATCTCAGCAATTACAGACCAGTCAGTCTCACAAACATGCTGTGCAAAGTAATAGAGAGAATTATCATGGAAATGATTCAGTCAGACATAGGAAACTTCTTCTCCGAGATCTAAGCTAGTAGTTCTCTGAAGGGTAAAGTTTGTTTGTTTAATTTCACATTTTTGTAAAAAGTGATTGCAGTTATGGTTGAGGCTTAGCTAAAACGTTCAGTACTATACCTCATAACAGAATCATGTTTAAAGTCATAGATTTTGTGTAAATGAAGCCATAATAACTTGTACCACATCTGACTATATGTTCCTACACAGCAGGTAAGAATAGCAGGACTCTTATCCTCAGCATCCCTTCTCATCAGTAGAGTCTTTCAAAGCTCTGTTCTGAAGCTACTCCTTTCTGGCATCTTGTTCTTCAGTGTTAAACTGGCTGATGCATTGTCCGGCTCACCAAATATTTAGATGAATGCATTATCCTTAACCCTACTTAACCCTGCTGACACCACTGACCTTTAAACAGCACTTAACATTACATATGAATGATGTAGTAAACATTTCCTTGCCTTCAATACAAAAAATGCAGTATTTTAATGTTTGGTAAAAAAAAATCATCTCTAAATACTGTTGATGGACAATAACTAAAAGTTCACAAATATGTTGGAATCATTTTAAATAATGAAATTACATTTGATACCTGTATAGCCACTACAGTGTACAAAGCATACAAAATAGACCTCCTGATAATCCGGGTCCATATTAAAATCTCAAAGTCTGACAATATCGAATACGATATTGTCGACACGAGAATATCGAAAGCGCACTACATCGAACGTTTAAATGGAAAATCTCCGTGGGGGAGATTTCTGTTTACTTCAATGTAGTGCATTCTCGGAACTGGTATATTTAAGTAGGGGGGGTGTGGGGGGTGCAAAACTATTTATTTATTTTTAATTTAGTATTTTTTTTTTTTTGGTTTCGATGGTGTAAGACTTCGATCACTAATGTTTGATCTTTAGTGATTCAAAGTTTTAAACCTTCAAGATTATAATATTTTATTTTATTTTATTTATTTTATTTTACATTTGTTGACCGGGCTAGTCTAGCTGGAGATATTTCCATTTTCAGTAGAGGCCCGAGGAGAAAACTCCATGAAGTACAAATTAATACATATGTAAAAATCAACATACATAGCAAGTAAACAATTAGTACATAGGTTAGTATTAGTTAAAAACAGCAAAATTCTTAAAAGTCTTCAAACAAATTAGTACAACAAGAAAGAGTTACAACCACACACAGAGAAATACAAACAGCATTATACAGGATAAAGATTCTTATAGATAAGACTACAAATAAGAGGAAATAAAAGTAGAGTAATAAGAATTAGGTAAGGAATAATATAGACCCGATAATCCGTGGGGTTGATAGTCATGCCACAGAGGTGCTTTTCTTCCATTGTTGAACCATTGTTAGACAAATTATCGAGTACTGTACCCTATTTTATGATCTACTCACACATCATCTGGTGAATTTGGAGACAGGACAACAATTCCTCACAAGCAGAAGTGAAAGACTTCAAGGCTTGTGTTACAGCAAATGGTGACAGCAGCTCTCTCTCTCCCTCACTCTTTCTTTCTCTTTACTTCCTTCTTAGAAGACAGCTATACCTGACAAACAGGGCATCAAAAGGACGCCTTATAACTGAAAACTTTTGCCTAGACTATGCCTCATTTTTATTTTGCATAGGATGTATATATACTTCCCCATTTGTTAAGCAAATTATGATAACCAAAATAAACGTCCATAAGTTTGACTGGGGTATTGGCATCTCCATGGCATAGATGGATAAATCTTTTACTATGCTGCTTATTAGTGGCTTGGGTGCCTGTAGGAGCTGGCTTCAGGAGGATGGACATGAGTGGACACTTTTAGCTCAACCTTCTTGATGGGAAGGAGGTGGCTCATACTCACTCTGGCTTGCCACGTGGGTGGCACCTAGTGAGAACACTAGGTGTTACCAGGTGGAGTTTTAGCCTGTGAAGCCCATGTCCTTTGGAGGGGATAGACTGGCATAATAGTTAAGGTCTTTACCTCATAGACACAAGGTACAGGGTTTGACTCTGACCTCTGTTATTGGCTAGGCTTAAAATGGCCCTTCAAGACAGTTAGCCTGGTATTCATCTATGAACCAGTATCACTGTTTATTTTGCACTCACAGCTGAGCAACATTTGTTGTGTTGAGGCATATTTCCCCTGAGGAGGTGAAGCTTGGAGAAGTAGCCAAGGGATATGGTTGATGACCCCTCAAGGACTAGCAAGCTGACCTGCTCCCTATCACTCGATTTTTGCAAGAAAGTTGACAGCCAATGAGGATTCCTGGACAGGAACAAATGGTTCATAAGGTTTTTGCCTAGATCTGAAATGTCCAACTCCAGTACCCTCAGAACTAATGGTCCAGTTGGATGCTAGTAGTGGAGCCAGTGGGCAAGGTCCTGGGGAGGAAAATAAAAAATTTGACTGATGTTGTGACAACACTGATACCCACCTCTGTAATCTTTCTCTGTTTGAATAAAAACCACAGCAACTTTATCACATTCAAGTAGAGACTTAAAATCCCACAAGAAATTGTAAAAAAAAATGTTTTTAATGTCCCACCCTTCTTAGATTCAACAATTAACACCTCTTATCCTCCTATCCTACTTTAACTCTGCTAAGATTTCATGTAAAACTGTAATGTCAACCTTGTGTTATTTCACATTGCATCAAATCTAAAAGAAATATGCACCAATGGATTTTTCTTATTTTAATTGACTTATTTATGTTTGTGTGTCTAATTTTACCTTTTGCTTTTTGACTGTATTTTCACTGCAGTTGTGGATTTTTTGTCATGTTGTGTAATACCATCATTCTTCAATAGAATTATATAAGTAACTGCATTGTCTTCTTATTATATTGTTGTTCATGGAGCTTTTCTCCCCAGGACTCCATTGAAAACAGGCTCTTCTTTGCCCAATGGACTATCCTGGTAAACAAACTGTAAATAAATAAATAAATTAGGGAGCATCAAATACAATTCTCATGCCCCCTATCATAATTTTGGCAAAAGACAAAACACCCATTTAACTCATGCAAATTGGGATAGGCACTCCCATATAAGTAAGTATAGCAGGCATACATAGGGACATTAAGAAAATCCAGAGTCATATCTATATACATCAGGAAAAAGAAAATATTAGTAGAACAACCCTGTATTAGATACTATTTAATAAGAAATGCATTTGACAATCAATCATTCAACAGTGCATGAATCATATACTTGACACATAAAGAATAAAATAAATCAGTAAGTTTAATTGAAAAACCTTATTCGTGTAGCTACAACCACAACAGTTTGCATATCTTAGATCTAAACATGCAGCCTCACAAAATGCTGTCCCAGTGTATGAACAGTAAATTTAACAAATAGAAAAATGGCAATCCAGCCATCTGGGTCTTTCCACAAAGTTGAAATGGACTAATCAGGTGGAGTAATACATAATTTCAGGTCTGCAGTATAAACTTAATACGCTATAAAGAGCAATGAGGGATAACAAGTTTGTCCAAGTAAGCAGTGTACTTTTAGCATCCTTCATATAAGTAAAGCACAGTTAAACAGATGGCCAGCCCAGATGCCAATGCTTTGCCTCTTTGACTTATTCTGCATGTTTCCTTCATTGTAGTACAGGTCACCTATTTTGTTTGCACTATTAGTAGTATAATAAATTTGAATCTGAACTTGAATAAAACATAAATAGTCTTCTGATCATGCAAGAAGCATATAAGCACTACCAAACCAAAAAGAAACCTTTCTGTAAAGACAGGTCACATTCTTTTGTAAGGCATGAGATGGCTCTTCTGGGTCTAGTGCACCGACTTAAGATTTATAAGTCATCACCTCAGATAAAGTGACAGACTTAAGAGTATTTGATCATTTCAGCTCACCCACTATTTAGAACTTAATGTTTGTTTGTGTCTTTCGCCTTTTCCCGGTTAGGGGTCGCCACAGCTGAACTCCGGTCTGCTAATGATTGGCAGTAGATTTTTTACGTACTAGCTTGCCAGGCCTAACGCACAACCTTCAACGAAGGAACGCCCATTCACGCATGTCTACACAGAAGACGCTCTAACTGAGAAACGAACGGGCAACGTCTAACTGTAAGGCGACAACTCTACCACAGCACCACCACCACAGTACTATTTAGAACTTAATAATTTAGGAAATTAATTTCATGGGAAATGACAAAGATTCCCTTGACTATTAAAGAATTGGAAATCTGCATTGTAATGTAATACTCCTTTCCCAGGACTCCTTATTGGAATGGAACCCTTCACACTACCATCTGTCGTTGTGTGTCCTACAGATCTGGACTGGATAGACAGGATGTTGTTAATTTCCCAATCTACATCTCAAAAAATGAAAGAAAAGTGTTTTATACTTTTACTTATGTAGATCATTACATATTTAAGGTTAATCACTGTACACTCTCAGTTCAAGGGTGTACAACCTTTCATTCCAGGAGTTCCTGCAAACATTGCAGCTTATTAAGACAGGCCTTGTTCAGGCATTGACAGTCAGGAATTAAGGCGAATACCTAGTCCAGTTGAGACTTAACTCCAACGACTAATCCTCCAAACCAGTATACAAGAAACTCAGGAGATGGCAATAATGGACCATGTCAGAAATCAAATGGTCTCCAACACATTGTTAATAGCTAGTACCCAAATGATTAGGATGAGCCACACATAGCCTTAACTACAATGTGATCCAACATCAGAAAAGGAGATAATACAGCTTCCACTTTCTGAATGTCGATACATAAAATAAAATCATTGCATGTACTCCGCATATCTACTAATGTACAGAATCTTCAGAAATAATTTATTTTTTGTTTTTATGAGTCTTTGAAACTGGGTAGGTAGGGTGTTCGTGATTCAGCCACAACACATGTTATATAATAAAAAGACAGGATATGTAAATGTTTACATATATCATAAAAATACATACATGTTAATATACAGGAGGAGACAATTGTGTCAAAAGACTAATTTGAAGAACACTGAAGATTTTCCATCTATAATATTTGCTTTCAGGCGCAATTTTGCAGACGCTATGGTAAAAAAAAAGATTTTAAGGCAAGTGAAACCGTATATGATTCAGTGATATCTGTGATGACTAGGAGCATTAACATAGATAGCTTAATAAGTTCTAAAATGTAGAAGTATTACCCAGCAATGAAAAACAATTGCATTTGAACCCCTCTAGCAGAAGTAATTTATTTTTTTCCTTAAGCAGTTTTAAAATAGCTTAATGTTGAACTAAGCTATGAGCAAACAATTAGCATCTGTTGAAAACAGATGTTAAGGGAGTGGAATCCCATAGGCCTTTATAAAATCTCCCATGCTAGGAATGGTTCATAAAATAAGGATATCGCTATTCCATTAGGGAAACCTACTACAGCTCTCTAAAAAAATCTGAGATTTTCATCATATCCAGATGATATAGTTAATTCATGATGGAGAATACATGTGTAGCTGCATCTCATGTTTTAAAGAACTGAATGATGGGAGATGATGATTGCGAGAGATTTACTTTACCAGAGAACTGGGCTTTTTTTGTTAAAAAAAATGTACACAGGTCCATGGCAGTCTGGCATAATTAAACATGAGGAATCCAGAGTCATAATGCTTTCTTCATCTGGTTCATGCAAAAGATTCTCAACTAACTTAGTACAGTACATTTGGATGAGTGTTCTTAATCCACATGCTAGTATCAGTAACACAAAATAGAAATAATAAAAGTACTTTACTTAACAGAATTATGAAAACACTGGTGCACAATTTAAGTCTATAGAAACCATTCACTTTCACACAGAGAAATGTAAACATTCTAAATACATGGATAATAAAATCACTGTCAAATGGTTATTCATAATTACTTTCAGACTGAAATAATGTTGGAAAACTAAGTGACTTTGCATTGTAGCTGTGTGCAACAGAATAAGAAAAATAAAGCTAAAGTTATGTTACTATAAGGTCATAATTCTCTGGGAAGCAAATTTTCACTGTTACTAACAGTTCAGGAAAAGATTATTTTAAACACCAGTCCACAGTTCACATAAGAAGAAAATTCTTAATTCTGTTCAAATGATGCACTGAACTCCCAGTTTAAACAAAGGTTAAATTACTTGTTGATAACTTAAATGAATGTTCTGGAAGAAATTGAAAGTTATTTATTTACCAGTATCTGTTATGGCAAACATCCCTCTCTGTATGTAACACAGCAGTTTTGATTTTCCCACTTCCTTCAGCATCAATGTTTTGAATCTAAATAGCATTTCTACACTCTATTAGGTCTTTCAGAAGTTCCAGTTCATTTACAAATATATAGCTTTTTGTTGGTAAGAAGTTTGTATGTATGAAAACATTTTTCAAAGTTACTGTTGCATAGTTACTAAAAAGGCAACTGTAGATTTTGCATGGATTTTCATATTTTGCATCTCTAGTATCTTTACTGGAAAATAATTGAAGAATTTGTGAAGATTTTCACATTTGACATATTTGCTGCAGATTTACAGGAAAAAAACAGTCATAGATTTTATACGAGTTTCCACAGCAACAATGAAAGAGAGGACAAGGAGAAGGAAGCCAATGTAGAGAGCCAGGCATACACACACCGGTGACAACTGATGAAAAACACAGGAGTCAATGCCAGTAATGGAGTAAGGGAGAGGTCAGCCAGAAGGGCGGGGTAGAGGGTGAAAGGGACAGAATGGTAGAGAAAGTTTATAAGAAGAGCTCAAGAGTACTGACAAAGGAGTCAGCTGTATCACAGGGAGTGAAATAACCAACATGGCCTGTAAAGAAAGGTGGGGACAGTATAACTAGAGGATGGAAGTTTGCAGATAGAACAGAAAAGGTATGGGGCAGAAAGTGAAGGGAATAAGATCCAGGGTGGAGGGAGAGAGACAGACAGACAGATAGACATATGTGTGGGTTTTGCTGAGTGGACATTCAATTACAAAGGGGGTTAATACATTTTCAAGGAGACAGTGAAGGCCTTGTTACAGTGAACACAGGTTTAGTAGGACATGAGATGAAATGCAAAAGGTGGTTACTGAGGGCCATAATACAAGGCTAGGGGTTTGAGGCATCATTTACATTTGCAGAAATAAAGATAACGGTGAAGAGCTTAGGAACTGGCTGGAAGATGGGGAGACCTCACAGTAAAAATACATAAATAAACATATAAATAAATAAAAAAACAGAATGAAGATGGAAGGGAAGGAATGTCACAAATTCATAAAAAATGTGATAGGTACTCAGCAAGAAGAAGGAAGGCAAAAGAGGAATTATGAGATAAATAAAGATAATTCAGAGTATGACTGGGCAGTATTACTATGCAATGGAAGGGCTCTTTGTAGGAAGATGGGGAGCTGCATACAGTGATGCAGAAAGCAAGGGTGCATGTTGATGGTATTATAGAAACATAGGCCAGTGACAACAAGGGTGGGACATGGAGGTGTTTGGACAAAGTTTGTTCAGGGATAATAGAAAAGAGAGAGACCAGACAACTCTCAGACCATTCAAAGATAACTTTAACCTTAAACAGTAGTAATATGAATACTAAGAGGCTTCGAGGGTATAATTGGTCCTTGAACCCATATTTACTAACCATGGAAGTCAAGGAGATACTTAAACAGTCATTAAATAATATTTCCCAAAATAGACACCCAATAGATATAGAATGGGCTACAACTAAAACACAGCTAAGAGGACTATTTATACAAAAAGCTACATATTATAAAAAATTACAAAAGAAGACTCAATTGGATTTAGAAACTAAAATTCAATTACTGGACCAAGATTTGATGAGGAACTATAATGAACAGACAGAAACTGAGCTATTAAGATATCAAAAAGAACTATTTTTACTTCATAATAGAAATTTGTCACTTTATGAACAAAGAAATTTAGTTAAATATGCAAATCATATTCAAACCCCCTCGAAAGCATTAGCTCGTATTATTAACCAGATGAAATCAACACGATTAATTACTGAAATACACTATAACAATACTACATATACTGACAAGGCGGATATCATGAAGACCTTTGAAAAAATTTTTAAGCAGATTTATGGAGAGAAGCAGACACTCTTGCAAGATAAAGACAGAAAAGATTATTTACAGAGAATCACTTTCCCTAATACTGACAAGGAATTTCATAGAGATTTAATCAAACCGATTACAGTTGAGGAGGTGTCCGAAACAATCAAGAAACTGAAGCCTCACAAAGCCCCAGGCCCAGATGGTTTGACCTCGGAATTCTACAAATCTTTTAGTGAGATTTTGAGCAGTGTATTGTCACAGACTTTTAATTATATCACTCTAAATAGAATTAATGATCCTCATTTTAATGCCTCAAGGACAGTTCTGATATTAAAAGAGAAAGGTGATTCCAAAAAGCCTGATAATTACAGGCCTATATCACTTTTGAATATGGACATGAAAATCATGACATCCATTCTGGCGAGTAGGCTGAAAAAGGTAATAAACCCAATAATATCAGAGGAACAGGTGGGGTTTATGGATGGGAGGCAGACCACGGATAATACCTTAACGCTCCATACCTTAATCTCTTATGCGAAATATAAAAACCTGAATTTGTATGCCCTAATTATTGATGCTTAGAAAGCATTTGATATGGTTAATTTGGATTATTTATTTGATACATTACCTTATTTTAATATACCGCAGGAGTTTATCTCAATGTTAAGGATACTATATAGAAATGCATACACAAATTTATTTATAAATCACGAATGCTCGAATAGGATAAAAATAATAAATGGTACCCGACAAGGCTGCCCATTATCTCCCATCTTATTTAATCTTTACTTGGAGCCTTTATTTTTACACCTTAAGCAAAATGTTTTTTATAATTCTCCTGTACTGTATGGAATAAAGGTTAGGATGGCTGCCTATGCAGATGATTTAAACATATATTGTACCACAACTGTTTCCGATACTGAAAAAATATTAGCTGCAATAGAAATCTTTGAGAGAATTTCCAATTACAAGCTAAATTTTAAAAAATCTAAAATATTCCTATTAAAGACACCCACACCTTTTTCAATGCTACCATTAATAGGACAAGTATTGACGGAAGAAAAGATAAAATATCTGGGAATTGTCTTCTCAACTGAAAATAGAGATTTTTTTATTAACAATGTAAAGTCAACTACAGATCAAATAACATTGGATCTTGAAAGATGGAGTAGATTGAAGTTACCGATGATGGCAAGAGCAGCTATCATAAGAATGAATGTTCTTCCTAGAATGCCATATATTTTTAGAGCTGCACAACTCAGAATTACCAAAACATTCTTTAAACAGTTTCATATAAGATTGGGAAGATTTCTTTGGGAACCTAGGAAGATGAGAATTTCATATGAAAAATTGATGGCTCCAAAAAATAAGGGGGGGCTGGAATTACCGGATTTCGAAATGTACTATTTAGTGATTCAGGCCAATAGGATTTTAAAGACGTCTTACTTCGATAGTGATAATAGAAAATGGACACCCAAATGGGTGCTCTTAACGTACAAGCATATAAATAAAGTGGGAGTCAACGCTAAAGCATTATCCTTTTTAAATAATTGGACAATGAGTAAATATAAGCTAATGGAGCACATCAAAAGTTATGTAACGGCAATTCAAACTCTTTTCGCTTCCTTAAATTTACTAAAATATATGATGGTTTTCCAACCGTTTCATAGGAACCCAAATTTAACAATTGGTGGTCAATTGATTGATCTAAAGAAATTCCCTTTAATCATGGAGTTAACTGTACTCGATTTATATCCTTTTCTAGGAGTACCAGTACAGGATATTTTAAAAGAAATAGAACTCCCTATTTCCTATTTAATTATAGTAAGACAGCTAAAAGACTTGGTTATAAACTATTTTAACAACTTTGAAATGAAAGGGAAGATTTAATCATTTCTAAGTAATCTATGGGAAGCGCTGTTGCAGGATAGAAAATATATAACCGCAGCATATAAATTGATAAAAGAGAGGAAGTATAATAATTATATTCTTTTATCGAGTTACTGGAGAGAGAAATTGATATTCCCAGGCGACAATAAGATATTGGAGGCATTTAAATTAACATTAAAGTCCGTATCCCTTCAGAAATTGGTATTTACGCAGCTGATGATATTTAACAATGCATACTATACTCGTCTCACTTTGCACAAATTTGATGCGAAGAATTCACCCATATGCCCACATTGCTTTGATCAGACAGCAGATTTGCTTCACATGTTCTGGAGTTGTAAGTGCATTTATAAATTGTGGAATTCATTAAAATTGCAGTTACAAAAAATGGGTTACCAAAATTCAACACTCTCTTGGGAGTTTATGATTCTTCATATTCCCCCGGAGAATCTAAATAAATCAAAAATGATTGTAATTATGAATATTTGCCTATTAATGAAATTATATATAGCCACAAATTGGTTGAACCCAGCCCAGACATCGTGGGAAAATTTCAGATTGTTGGCAATAAAACACATCTTAGCGCATAAACTGTTAATTAGTGATCACAAGAAAAATATCAACAACATAAAAATCTGGGAGCAAATTTTTAATATTATTTTGGCTTAAGAGGTTACTATCCACTTTTCTCGGGAACCAGAATATAGTCTAAATCAACCTTAGATTAGATAGAAAATGTACAGAAAAGACAGATTGTTGGCTTGGATTTGTTAATGTTGAATTTTTTTTTTTTTTTTTTTTTTTATTATTTTCCTTTTGATTGTTAGTGCTGTACCTTTGATCAATACATGAGGTTGATATATATGTGAAATTAACCAATGGAAGCATCTTGTATATATTGTATATAATGTGTGAATTTGTAATATGGTTGTGAAAAATAATAAAAAATGATTATTGAAAAAAAAAAGAAAAGAGAGAGACAGAGGTAAAGTAGCAGTCTACCTAAAGGAGGACATCAGATGTGAAGTCAGAGCACCATTTCATGAATGGGGGCAAGACAGCAGGCATGTCAAAATGCAAACTGGCAACTGAGGTAGATAAAGGTGTGAATGCTGGTGGACTGGTATGCTTTATTAGCCAACAAAAACACCTCCAGAGGAAGATGAAGGACCTAAAGAATGAATAAAAGAGTTTAAGTAGGATAAAAGGGGTTACAGGCACTAGATATCTGAATTTTCTGAGAGTGCAAAGAGCAGAATATGAAATTCCAAGATCCAGAGTAGAGACGGATTAGGAACTGACTGAAGTCTTGAACAATAAATGGTTTAGCCAAAGAGTATTTGAAAGGATAGAATTCTAGATCTGGTCCTAATTGTGGTAGGAGTTAGGGATATCAAAGGTAAGTGACATTAGCTAGCAATAATCATGCCACTGAGTGAGAGTTGGTAGAAGAGTAAACTCACAGGACAAATATGGTGGTGCAGGATTTTAAGGGGGTGGATTGTGATACGTTATGAAGTCAGAGCACCATTTCATGTATGTGGCATCCCTGGCTGTGTCCTACATGAACCCAGGCAAGAATGATCAGGACCACTAGGCACCCTATTCAACCAAAGCCTGTGCACCAGCTTTGTCCTAGCAGAATGGAGGACAGCCATTGTCATCCCACTGCACAAAGGTGGAGCATCCCCTGCCCCAGGCAGTTATAGGCCCATCAGCCTAACTAACCTGATCTGCAAGGCCATGGAATGCATTATCATGGACCTTATAAACAAGGACATTGGCAAGCACCAAACGCTTGATCCCACACAGTTTGCTTTTGTCAAAGGGAGATTATGCCTGTTAAACTTGGTTACCTTCTTTGAAACAGTCACCAAAGCCATGATTGAGGGCAAGACAGTGCCCACCTCCTACCTTGACCTAGCCAAAGCCTGTGATACTATTCCCCAATCGAGCATAATAGATAATCTCTCCCAGTTAGGCATTACCCCATATGTTACCAGATGGGTAGCTAACTGGCTCACTGATAGAACCCACTCAGTCAAAATAGGAGAAGCCACCTATAGTAGTAGACTCGTAAGAAGTGGCGTACCCCAAAGATCGGTCTTGGGGCCTCTACTGTTTGGGATATACTTTTCTGAGGTGAAAGCCAAAACCAGTGATCTGTGACTGACCAGGTTTGCAGATGACTGCAAGCTGAGCACTGTCATAAATTCTCCTAGTGATGTGGACAACCTCCAAGAGGACCTTAACCATACTGATGACTGGTGCCAGAAGCATGGCCTCAAACTGAATGCCAAAGAATGCATCATTATCCCCTTTGGGGAAAATTGTGTAGAATATGAACAGCCAAAGCAAGTGTTTGAGGGAATTGAGTATGTGACAGTCTGTATGTATTAAAATGTACTGTGTACTGTGAACTTTGAATGAACTCTGAGCAACGAGAAAACGCTGATCAACAAGAGTCTGCCTGAAAGCAGGAAATGTGCCTTTTATGGAAATGCATCCAATTTTCTTTCTTTACCCAGAGATATGATGATGTGAATTGTCTTATGTTTATGGGTAAACCTTTGATTGGTTAATTGCCCTGTATAATGATCTAATTGGTTCATTTTTATATTTTTGTACTGTCAGCAATATCTCCAGTATATAAGCTTGTTTATTCTTTTGTTCTGGGAGTCTCCCTGGTGCTTTCCATGAGGCTCCTGCACGTGTGTACTGTAGATAATAAAATCACTGAAAGAGAGAAAGAACTGTATCTGTCTTCATTTTTAAAGTATTCTGAAACGTAACAATTGGTGCCGTTTACTCGGATCTGAATTGGGAACAAGCTGCAGCAGTTAGGAAGTGGAAGAAATACTGCTAATGAAAGGGCCCATAACAGATTTTTCTGTTTTTGCAGTGTTTCTTTCATCTCTATGTCTGCCTGCCTTAAAGATTTGAAAAATTTTTTTTTTTTTATGCAGAAAAAGATATAATTTCTCTCATTCAGTTGTTTCAAGGTAAGTGGCATGCATTTCTTCTCTGCTATTAACTGTGCAGTATGAGTGTGGGGTAACACAGAAATACTGGCATCATAAGTATGAAAGGAGGAATGATAGTGGGGTAAAAAGATGTTTATATAATGCCTTAACTAAACCTGTGTTAAACAAGTATAGCATATTGAGTGAAAATGGGAGTGAATGCGGGAAAAATAAATGAGCCAGAAAGAGGTACACCAGCTGGTTATATGTTTTATCGTGTGTCCCGGGACAGTTGTATGTTTTTAAACCAGTGGATCGCCTTAACTAAAAAAGATGGTAACCTTGCCTTTCCTGAAAATGGTAGCTTTAATAAAGATATATTGATTAATTTGCAAAAGAAGTTAAAAAAGAAAGGAAGATTACCAGGGTTGTGTTGGGCAGCTTTTAATGATTGGATGTGTGAAGCTAAAGAAAGGGAAAAGGATTCAGTCATCAGTAGTCTTAAAGATAATCAAAAGAAACTAAAAGAGCAGATAAAGGAACTGCGACAAATCTAGATGTAGCAAAAGGTAAACGCTTAGAGGAACCACCCTTTAAAGGATTATATCCAGTACAAGAATTAAGTAAATTACAAATAACTGAATCATCTGAGGATGATAACCCCTGGTTTCCCCCACCCCCTACAGCTCCTCCACTGTTATATCAGCCCTCGCAGGTTCAAGATGGAGCAGTGAGCTCTACAACAGAGGGCAGAGGCCGGCGGGGAGAAGAGCAGACCGCACTCGACTCTGGAAGCGGAACTCAGGCAATGGGAAGTCAGCCTAGTAGACCGCTTATAGAGCGACCTGACCAAACAGATACAAGTAAATCATCACCTAGACTAACCCGCTCGAAGACAAAAAAGCAGCAGAAAAAAAAAGCACAAATGCTTTTTGACCCTAGGTCCAGCCAGTCGAAAAAATATTATAATAAAAAAGCCGTATATTTACACAAGGGTAAAATTTACAAACAATGTCCAATTGTAATTGAAGACAAAGACGATTACAGTGGACCGGATAAATCTAATCCAGACTCTGACTCTGAATCGGGCACTAGCCCATCAGATGAAGAGAGAGTATTTCCATTGAGAGAAGTCCCAAACCCAGCCCATGCTAGAGATGCGGGACAACCGGCTACAGTAGTGGTGCCTAGGCCGTGGGAGGCAGTTGATTTTCAAGCCATTACCAAATCACTTCCGCCTATTCATAATAACCCAGCAAAGTTTCAACGCATATTGGCAGGACATATCTGTTTGCAAAATCCCACCATAGAAGAGGTTAGAGCTGTCCTCCAATACGCTGTCCCAGCCGATCTCATGAAACGTATCTGGGATCATGCCAATGTTCCTACACCAATGCCAAAGCACAATATGCAAGGGGAGAATGGATTTGAAGCAGTTAGACAATGTATAGTTGATTCTATCACTGTAATTGTGCCACCTACCCCCAATTGGTCAAAAATTAAATCAATCAAACAGAAAGAGGATGAGCCTATAGACGAGTACTTAAATCGACTCAATGAAGCCTTTGAGGCATATTCTGGGTACCCAGAGCCCACCGAAGGACCAACACAAAGCAGACTGTCAGCTGCATTTGTGGATGGGCTACGCCCTCAAGTGAGGGACAAGTTGAAAGAAGTATGTTTAAACTGGCCTAGCTTGGGCCTGCATGAGTTAGTACAGCAGGTACAATAGCTCTCCGACCATTTAGCTAAAGAACAGAAGGATTTACAGGAGAAATTAGTAAAAGCACAAATCCAAATGTGTAATGTTTTTGGTCAATGGGCTAGAGGACGAGGGCGAGGAAGAGGGAGGGCTGGATTCCAAGGACCAGGAAATCAGAATAGACAAAATTGTCAGGGAACACAGTCGGCTCCACCCCAAAATTCTATTAATTAGACAGAATGTTTCAACTGTGGCCAACCAGGCCATTGGAAAAATGAGTGTCCGTATTTGGCTGAGCAACCTACACCATACACAGATACGTCACAACAGTGGAATTCTAGTTGGACACCGTCCGGTCGACAACAACCTCAATGAAGGTTCCCTGAACAGAAACAACAGCAATTGTGTCCTTTTATTCCTGTGGATCAGAATGGACCACATGTCATGTTACTGGTTAAAAAGAAACCCTATCCATTTTTAATTGATACCGGAGCAACTAAATCCATGTTAGCTGGCAAAGCAGCCATGAATGTTCCCTTCTCTGACAAAATAACTAGAGGGGTGGGTGTCTCTGGTATACCTATCGAATACTCCAAAACTATTCCAGTCCCAGTCATCTCTGCAGGATAACCATGCATTCCTAGTAGGACCTTCAGCACCTTTAAATCTATTAGGAAGAGATTTGCTTTGCAAAATGGGGGCTACCATTTTTTGCACAGCGGATGGAGTTTATCTCCAAGTACCTTCAGACCAACAAGATAGTACCCTGGCAGCTTTGGATGACTCTGTCATCTTACAGATGATGTGTATTCAGCCAAATCCTAGCAGAGATGAGTATTTACATTCCCTACCCTCTCACCTGTGGACTACTCATGACAATGATGTCGGATTTTTGACCTCAGCTACTCCTGCAAAAATAACCCTAAAACCAGGAGCAAAGTTACCGCGAGTGCCACAGTACTCTTTGACAACTGAGACTATATCTGGTATTGCCCCTGTTATTTCTGCATTGGAATGACAAGGGATCATAGTACCTACCACAAGTCAATGTAACACCCCAATATTACCGGTGAAGAAACCCGGCAAACAAGCTTACAGATTTGTGCAAGATTTGCGGGAAGTTAACAAAGCTGTTTTGCCTGTCTTCCCGATTGTACCAAACCCAGCTACTATTTTAAGCTGTATCCCACCTACTGCAAAATGTTTCATGGTAATAGATATCTCATTAGCTTTTTCTCTATTCCAGTGCATCCCGACAGTCAGTATTTATTTGCATTTACCTATAAGGGTCAACAGTATACTTGGACTCGATTTCCCCAGGGATATGTAGAATCCCCAACGTTATTCTCTAGAGAGATGCATAGATAGTTACAGGATCTACAACTACCATCACGTTCAGTTCTAGTCCAATATGTAGATGATATCCTTATAGCTTCACCGGACTGTAACTCACGTAGGGAAAATTTCCTTCTAGTGTTAACCTTTTTAGCTACATGCGGATTTAAAGTAAATAAATCAAAATTACAATTTTGTCAGGAAAAGTTGCAATATTTGGGACATATTATTACAATGTGTTCTTGTCACATACTCCCAAATCATATAACTTCTATTCAAAAGCCCCCACGCCCTATAACTCAGAGACAGCTTCGAGGATTCCTTGGCCTAGCAGGATACTGCAGACAGTGGGTACCTAATTTTCCAGAAATTTCGGTCCCCCTGTTACAACTTTTAAAAAAAGATATCATAGAACCTTTACCCTGGACATCACACCACGATGAGGCTTTTCAGGCTATCAAGACAGCCTTAGTAAATCCTCCAGCCCTAGGATTGCCAGATTATTCAAAACCATTTGTTTTCTTTTGCTGTGAGTGAAACAAAACTGCCTTGGGTCTCTTAGCCCAGCAATGCACTGGAGGCTACCGGCCTATTGTTTACTATAGCACTCAACTAGATCTGGTTGCCTTTGGTTACCCAGCTTGCTTATGGGCCATAGCAGCTGCTGCTGTTTTGATTGACATGGCAGCTCCACTAACCCTGGGACATGATACAGTACTAGCAGTCCCACATGCAGTTCAGGCATTACTTTTGAAAACAAAAACGCAGTATATTTCGAACACACGCCTTAGTAAATATGAATTGAGTTTAATAAATAATCCCACCCTGCAAGTCATACGCTGCCCACCACTGAACCCTGCCTCTTTAATACCAACATCGGATGAGGGCGAACCACATGATTGTGTGCTTGTAGTTAACTCTGCTCTTTCTCCTAGGTTACACTTGTATGACACTCCTTTGCAAAATCCTGATTTGATTCTTTTTGTTGATGGATCCTGCTTACGAACAAACTCTGGTGAATTCCAAGCAGCTTGGTCAGTCTGTACACCGACTGAAGTTTTAAGATCAGCACAATTACCCCCAGGCACTTCTGTGCAGGCTGTGGAATTAGTGGCACTATCGAATGCATGCAAAATAGCTAAGGACAAGTCCGTCACTATATATACTGACTCCCGTTATGCCCATGGTGTTGTTCATGATTTTGGTATACTATGGAAAGAACGAGGGTTTTTAACTTCACCCGGGTCACTCGTTAAAAAACATTTTTATATTAATAACCTGTTACAAGACTTATTGTTACCATCTGAAATTGCTGTTGTAAAATGCGCAGCCCATCAATCTAATGACTCTTTTGAAACTAAGGGCAATAATTTTGCTGACTGGGCTGCAAAACAGGCTGCTCTTTCACAAACTGTTCAGAGACATTTTTTGCAGCCTCTGCAACCAATAGCTACTTTTGATACTACAGTGTTGAAAGCTTTACAGGCTGAAGCTCCAGAATCAGAAAGAAAATCATGGCTGGCTCAAGGTTGTTTTAAACGTTCTGATCTCATTTGGCAACATTCAGATGGCAGACTGGTCTGCACAATATCCATGTTAAACTATGTTATTAAAGCATATCACTTGCCAGCTCATGTTGGGGTACAAGCGCTAATAAAACAAATCCAAAAAGATTGGTTTGCCCCAGGACTTTCTGCTTCTGTACAGCATTTTTTGAGCATGTGCTCCACTTGTTTACAGTATAACATTTCAAAAGGCACTATGGCTCCCACACAACCACTGCCAAAACCATTGGGACCATTTTGTGCTTTGCAATGGGATTTTATTGAACTTCCACCTTGTGCTCATTTCAAATATGTTTTAACTGTTGTTGATGTTTTTTCTGTGTGGTTAGAAGCCTACTCATGCACTAAAAATGATGCTATTTCAGTTGCTAAGAAACTTTGTTATGAATTAATATCTCATTTTGGTGTTCCCTGTCAAATATATTCGGATCGTGGAACACATTTTACTGCTCAGTTAATTGATTCACTGTGTAAAATGTTAGGCATCACTCTAAAATTTCATTGCCCATATAGACCACAGGCATCAGGTATTACTGAACGCATGAATCAGACACTAAAAACAAGACTGGCTAAAATTACTACTGAAATGGGCCTCACTTGGGTACAGGCCCTACCTCTAGCCCTACTATCTATGAGAGCTCAAGTACATCCTACTAAAGGTCTTTCTCCTCATGAAAACCTCATGGGCCGCCCTATGCGTATACCCATGACTCCACCACCACCCTTTTCTGAGTATGATGCATTTGATCATAATATTCTCCTGTATTGCACTTCTCTTGTTTCTTTTTTACAGTTTCATCATCGCCAGGTAGCAGCAGCTCAACAAACTCCTGATCCTTTCCTGTCCTCGGCACTACAACCAGGAGACTGGGTATACGTCAAGTCATTCTCTCGAAAAACAGCTCTTCAACCACGTTGGAAAGGGCCCTTCCTGGTTCTACTGACCACTTCATCAGTGGTTCGACTAAAAGGCTCACCCACCTGGATTCACATATCACATGTCAAGAAGGTAATCCCGTCTGAAGATCAGCAACCTCTACCTTTTGTTAGTCCAGATTCTCCACCTATTGCTTCTCGTACTCGAAGCCATACTGTACCAGTACCTGACAATGCCTGACGTTTATCCATTTGCACAAACTCACCAAGCGCAACCGCCATTTCTACAAAAGTACTGCACAACTATTTTGGCGGTTATTCTTGTTGTTTTGATATTTTTACTGTGGCCATTTTTATTTCTTGCTTCAACTACAACTCATGCCAAACAAGATGTATGGCATCCACCTTTCAATACCTATCAAGCCATTAAATATGCATATGCATCATCCCTCAACATCTCAGACTGTTGGGTTTGCACTGCTATTCCTACTGTTCATGGGGGATTGATGCTAAATATAGTCCCTTTAGGGGTTAATGAAACCTAGACGAATTTGATCTATGATGCATCAAATGTTATTTCAAAGGACAAAATAGCATTACAGTTGTCCCTTCATCAAAACGGAACTGTGTGTTTTCAAAACCTTGGTAAAACTAGAGTCGGGTGGAGCCATTGTAACAAAACAGTGGTATATAACTGCACTGCAGACAATTCGGGTTGTGTGACAGATTTTTCACCTGTAAAAAGACTTATTAAGGACTCTCTATTTAACTTTTCCCAAAAAATAGAAACTGTTTATTCGAAAATATTCCAAGGACTGCAGGACATCAGGGATCGTTTCAAACCTATCAACATCACCATTATTTTGTGTGCAGAAGAAAAGCATATAAATGGCTACCAGGAGACTGGTCTGGTAGCTGCTTCCTGGACTACCTGGTTCCAGCTATTCGACATGTATCTGCATTACCTAAAGGAAAAATTTGAAATGTTCGAGAGGTTAAGAAGCCTGCCAATCCTGTAGGTCGAGTTGATGCATCATGGATTCATCACCATGACTTAGCTCATGCTAGTACCAAAGGGGGTTCCGGTGTGTAGCCCGCAAGACAATTCTCTGTGAGCTACATCGCCGAACCCAAATGGCTGCAGCGGCACTTAGCCATAGTGCAATATGGCTGAAAAGCCTAGCTGGTGCAGCTGTAATCTATGTACGGGCAGAGACAGCCGTACCGGATGTGTAACACATTCCTTATTTACATTCAAGGAATGCATTTATTTACTTATTTATTTATTTTGTTGTCAGTCTGACAACATAATAAATAAATACTTACCTAAATAAATACCGGCTAGGCTTTTCAGCTGTATTGCACTATAGTTAAGTGCCGCTGCAGCCATTTGGGTTCGGCGATGTAGCTCGCAGGGAATTGTCTTGCGGGCTACACACTGAAACCCACCAAAGGACTGTCCCATATGGACTTAGGTGATGACGTCATATCATGGGCTGGTATAATTCCGTCATACAGAGTAGTGAAATCAATTTGGGAACTGAGAAAGCTATCTAAATTGCTTGAAATACTAAGCAATGCTACATTTTCTGCCTTAGAACTAGTGACTGATGAATTGACTTCTATGAGGGCTGTAGTACTCCAAAATCATATGGGCCTTGATTTCACCCTTGTGGCAAAAGGAGGAACTTGTGCTTTAATCCAGGAGGAGTGCTGTACATTTATTCCTGATAATTAGCACGAAATTAAAAGTCATCTTGAACTGATACAAAGAATTTCTGAACTCTCAAAGGACAAGGAGGCCGATCGTTCAACATGGGCATAGTTAACCAACCTGTTCTCAGGCTGGGGAGGTAGACAGTTGAAGTTGATTTTATTAATTGCAGTATTAGCAATTGTTGCTTTTCTTGTCTTATTCCTAATCAAAGCACTGATCTTGAAATTAATGTCTTCAAAAACTGTGAAGAAAGTGCCTAAGTTTTATATGCCTGCAACTATGAATATAGATGATAAAATGGCAATGTTTTCCAATAATGAAAAGACCAGTAGCATGGTTATGCTAGAATTGGGACAAATGTATGATAGGTTAAGTGATGATGCTTACACAGCATCAAATGGGGGACTGTAGAATATGAACAGCCAAAGCATGTGTCTGAGGGAATTGAGTATGTGACAGTCTATATGTATTAAAATGTACTGTGTACTGTGAACTTTGAATGAACTCTGAGCAACGAGAAAACGCTGATCAATAAGAGTCTGCCTGAAAGCAGGAAATGTGACTTTTATGGAAATGTATCCAATTTTCTTTCTTTATCCAGAGATATGAGGATGTGAATTGTCTTATGTTTACGGGTAAACCTTTGATTGGTTAATTGTCCTGTATAATGATTTAATTGGTTCATTTTTATATTTTTGTACTGTCAGCAATATCACCAGTATATAAGCTTGTTTATTCTTTTGTTCTGGGAGTCTCCCTGGTGTTTTCCATGAGGTTCCTGCATGTGTGTACTGTAGATAATAAAAACCACTGAAAGAGAGAAAGAACTGTATCTGTCTTCATTTTTAAAGTATTCTGAAATGTAACAATGCTGTCCCCACTAATGTCCACATTAATTATAATGTACTAAGCATGCAATCAGTCATGAGTGACTTGGGCACCCAGTGCAGAAAATGTAGCATTGCTTAGTATTTCAAGCAATTTAGATAGCTTTCTCAGTTCCCAAATTGATTTCACTTGCTACCTGATTTTTGACCACCATGTTGCCTCCGTTGTATGGAAGGCTTTCTACATGGCCCACCTCATAAGTAAGGGTATTTCATCCTGGAAAAAGGTCATAACATCCCTGTACTTCCCCCCCTTATCAGACTCATTATCAAGTACAATGCCCCCTTTAGCATGTACCTTGCCAAGTACATGCAGCAGTTAGAGAGACCACAGGAGTTCCTGACCAGGAAAACCCAGGGTCTCAAACACCTATCCTATACAGATAGACTAAAAGCCCTGTCCCTCTACTCGGTCTTGTACAGACTGCTCAGAGGTGACTTGTGTCTAGCATAAAAGGCCGTCTCAGACTCAGCCTTGCATATCCGTAAATCAAACTCCGCTTGCACAACCCACATGCAAGGTCTCAACCTGGTCTGTGACATTAATAGAACTTGTTGGTGGGATAGATTTGTGCCCCAATGACTCCCCCATCTGTGGAATAGGCTTCCTCTCCATGTCAAGCAGAGTACCTCACTAGCCCTCTTTAAGAGGAACCTGGATGAATGGATGGAAAACAGAAAATATACCCATGGGATCCCACCTGTGTCCCTGCTGGATAGGGAAAACAGGTGCTGACTTTGTGGAAACATGGGTAAAATTCTTTGGTAGGCTTATAAGGGCCTGCGGGCCAACAGCCTAGTATCATCCTATGAACCTATGAACCTATGAGAGAAGGTCAAAGGTGACTTAGTGACTGCATACAAGCAGAGAAACTAAACAAGCTCAGAGTTAACGCATTTGAGCCTATAGCACCTCTTTGTAAACTTCTAGTTAATACCTGTAGCTCAGAATGACATCTGGACATATTTGGGGCTGACTTTCTTAACTAAGTGACTTACCAATTAATTATAGACTGTTTTAGAAATTGCAAGGTATGAGTAACAATATGATGATAAGATACTTAATTTAGGATGTCCTTCAGTGGAGTAAATTGTTCACTGTTTATTACTTATTATTCACAGTTTCATATTAACATTCATATTTTCATAACTGAAAGACCTATATGCTATTGGAGGTCTACTTTTCTTTGTCAAAATTTCATTATTTTGATAACGAAAAGTACAAGCCCACATACGTGAAAGTGCACTTAAACAAAAGTGCACTTTTGTGACTACCAGTTCAACGAACCAGTAAAAAAAAAAAAACAGGAAACACTTTGCCCCACACACCCCTGCTACTTAAATATACTAACTTCGAGATCACACTACAGTGGGAAAACAGGTATATTCCCTTTTCCCCACTGTAGTGTGCTTCGGTGCTGCAGTGTTTCCTGTTTTGTCTTTATTACCGGTTCATTGAACCGATATTCCCGAAATTGCACTTTCATTTAAGAGCACTTTCGCGTAAGTGGGCTCGTACTTCTTTTTCGAAAAAATAATGACATTTCAACAAAGAAAAGTAGACCCACTATTGGAAGGCATTGTGTGAAATGTTATGGTGGGAGACAGCAAAATCCTTTCTCAATGTCCTTTTATACTACACTGGACTAGAGATAAGTCTAGTTACTTCGTAATAAGTATGCCATTATGTAATACTTCCATATGTGCTTAATATTTCCAAAACTAAGTGACTTAAAAACTATTGCATGGTATCAAGTGAAGCCATGAATGATATTCAAGAAAACTCTCATTGATATTTGCTCTACAAGTTTCACATCTTCAAAGATATTCATAGTTAAGTATATCACTACTTATTCCATTAAGCATAATTGTTCATATTTCTGTAAATACCTCAAGAATAAGTACTCAGAGAGGAATTTCTTACTGATATATGAAAGCTCAAGTGGGGCTAACAAATGTTTTCTGAGAAACTATGTATCTAGGTTGTAGTTTGCAAGAAATGACAATTTGTTTCTGGGAAAAATATCATACTAAGTTTATATGCATTGTATTATTGTACTGGTGTAAAGGCTATGAATCTAATGACTATTATCAGTGTAAGGAACACTTTTACATATAACATTGCTGTTTGTACCATTTAATAGTTTTTATTGTTCATAGAATAATTACATTTGTTTATCTTATACTTTTTGACCTGATTTTTCAGAAAATGCTCTGAGAGATGTATGTAGCTGCTGGAGGTGTGACATTACACAACACAGAAGAGTTAATGAGTTAAAGACTACGGTTAGTGGAAATGACAAAAAGGTGAAAAGGGAGAAGGCCAATGTGACTACAGTGGAAGGTGATACTAGTGATTAGGGTAAAAGACATGGTATACAAACACTGGAAGAGATGAACCGGGGAGGTTGAGGAGGTATGCTACAAAGAAATAAATCAGAAGGTAACAAAGGAAAAGAGTGCAGTGATGTCACATACTAAGTGTTAACAAAAGGGATCAGGAGGCAGAACATGGGATTCTTTTGTATGTAGCAAGAAAAAAGAAATGGAGGGACATATCTGGTAATGTTGATAAAGATAGAAGAGAGATCAGTGAGGACTGGGAAAACAGAAATCTTGAATACAACTGAATAGATCATTTGTTTCAGTGTTTCAGAAGAAAAGCAAGAGGAGGATGTAATTCTAGGGGAGAGAGGGAGGAAAGTGAGGAGACCAGTGAACAGTCACCGGGACCAAGAGGGAAAATATTGAGAGGCAACAGTCTTCCAATAGGTAGAATAATGTATAGGGACCAGATGGGCTGCTTCCCATGGTTTGTAAAACGTCTAACAAACAGAAAATTATTTCTAGGCTGACAGTAACTACTGAATTTTTTCTTCAAATGCCTCTATTTCTATTGATCTCCTGTTCAATAAAAGTAAAAGCGTGAAACACCTTTATGGCATCTTACCCAACAATTCAGCATGCTGTGCCTCATGGGACTTTTAGCTAATCCACTTGCAATAAAAAATACATTGACTTTCTGGAGTCAAAGCTTCTCAATTTCTTTAAACTTTCCTTCTAGTTAAAGAGCTCCAGGACAGTGCAGCTAAGCCAAATTTTCATTGAATGTTATACAGTTCAGTTCTAAACACAGAAGCCATTGAAATCAAATATGTCTCTTATGTTTAGCAGATAGATTCCTTCAGCTCTGGTAGACATTTCCTCTACTCTGTCATAATGTTATGTCTGAATGTAAAATAAATAGCATGGTACAGTTTTTTAACCTCCAAGAAATCTAAAATCCAACATAAGTCAGTTGCATATGGGTATATACATTACAAACAAATCACTTTAGCTAGGTCATTCATTTTAAATATTTATATTCATCTATAGCAGTTGTGAAAGTTTCACTGCAACAAAATGTCATGTCAGGAAGCTTAAGTAACACACAGAAATGGCAGATGTATTGTCACCACCATGAGATGTATATTCAAACTGAATTCTCTTGGAGAACCACTTCAGCTAGCTCATTCGTCTTCAAGCTAAATATGAGTATATTACAACTATACCAAATAAACTGATGGCAACAAGGTAGTGGAACAGGACAAGATCCATCCAGAAATGTTCAAAGTGCTCAATATTTTTGGGGTGTTGTGGTTTATGTATTTTTTTCAAGGATATATGGAAAACAAGGACAGTTCCTCTGGATTTCAAAAAGGGGAAAAAGAAAATACATTCAACTTATAGAAAGACTGTGTTCCCAAATGTTTCTCAGGATTTTGATGCTGAGGAGGAGTACTGCAGACTGTCCTGCTTGTGGAGAAGTGGATATTTTTATTGTTCTTGTTCAGACATTATTGGAGAGGTCATGCTAGTTCACGAGTATGGTCTACATCTGTTTTGAGGACATGGGTTAATGCACATGACTGCATGCCCTGAAATGTCATGTGGGTGATACTAGGGCAGTGCAGAGTTTCACAGCTGTTGTTGCATGTTTTCACCTGCTGCATTTGTGAAGCTTGAGTTGTTCACACTCACAGTAGTAAGTCAAATACATTCAAGGTGGGTATGTTTCCATCAAAGATATGTCTTGTCTCACCTCTTATTAATGATTATTATGGATAGCCAAAATTTGGATAGTATCCAGTTTGAGGATATGGTGTTTCATCTTTCTTGTAGTCACATGATGGCTTCAAGTGACTGTGATTTCAAGAATGCAATGGAGCAATTTGAGACTGTGTGTGACAAGGGTTAGATGAAAATCAACAACTCAAAATTAGACGTACTTGTTATCTCCTTACAGAGAGTAGATTGTCCTCTGCAAGTGAGATGGGAGCAGCTACATCAAGCAGAGTAGTTTGAGTATCATGAGTTGTTCAAACATGAGAGGAGAAAGAATCAGAAGACTGACCAGCGAATGGGTACCCTGTGGCAGTACTGTAAGCATCTGGTGATAAAGCAAATGTTAAGTCATAGAATGAAGCATTCAAGTTACACTGTAATCTATGTCTCCAGCTCCAGCTTTGGCCACAGACTTCGGATAATGACCAAGGTGATGATACTAACAGTGGAAGGAATTTTTTTTACAGGATTGCTGTACTCAGTCTGTATCATGCAGTGAAAAGTTCAACAGTTTGGAATGATCTCAAAGTAGAGCTACATGTGCTTTGTGTTGAGAAGAGTCAGTCAAGGTGGTTTTAGCACCTATGGGAATGTCTCTTGAGTAACTTTATATCAGGCATACCCACAGGGAAAATATCCTGGACAGACCAACGACAAGACAAGGGAAGCCTTTTCTGTCCTACACAGTTTGCTACCAGCATAACACTCAGTAAGACAATAAGTCTAAAAAATGGGTAGATGATTTTTATGAATTTCAAAATAACATTTGACATTATTTAATACTACACTATTATAGAGAATTTAGCATAAATTATTAGTTTAGAATTCTATTAATACAGGGACGTGGATTCAATGAGGTATCCAAGTGGTGCAGAGGTTACTGTTATTGCCATACAGTGTATACTTCTGTGGTTCATTTCTCAGCTACAGTGCATTGTTTGCAGAGTCTAGCCTTCCATATGTCCACAAAGGCTTTCCCTGGGAGCTCCCATTTCTTTTGACATTTGAAAGACAACCACAAAGCATTCTACAGCTATGTCAAGAATCTCAATGGCAACACTCAGATCTGCTCTGAATTACAGCACAATGGCACTAAATATACAGACCCAACTGATATTGCCAACATCCTGGCAGATAGGTTCAGTGCTAACTTTACCGCCCTTTCACCCCCTAAAGAGCCCATCTCTATACCGGAAGAATGCAAAGTTCCTGTAATCATGGCTGCACAGATAAAAAACACACTCTCCAAAGCCAAGAACACAGCATCCATGGGACCAGACAACATCCCAGGCTGCGTTCTACACAAACTACAGAACGAACTGGCACCCCACCTAAGTACCATGTTCAATCATAGCCTCACCTCAGGCTTTGTGCCTGCTGAATGGAGCCACCACAGACCCCGGGAACTACTGCCCCATTAGCATGATGAGCCTGGTCTGCAAGGCCATGGAATGTATCATCATGGAACTTATAAACAAAGACATTGGTAATCTCCAAACTCTGGATTCCACCCAGTTCGGGTTTGTAAAAGGCAGATCATGTCTCCTAAACCTGATAGACTTCTTTGAAGCAGTCACCAAAGCCGTAGACAAGGGTAAGGTGGTTCACACAGCCTATCTAGATCTTGCCAAGGCTTTCAACACCATCCCTCACTCTGGAATTATAGATAAACTCACTAAACTAGGTATAAATCCCTATGTCACAAAATGGGTTGCCAACTGGCTCACTGACAGAACCTGCACTGTGAAAGTAGCAGACTCCAAATCCGACTTCAGACCAGTGGCAAGTGGAGTACCACAGGGTTCAGTCCTGGGTCCTTTCCTGTTTGGTATCTACTTCTTTGAAGTACAGGCTAACACAGAAGGTCTTTGGCTAATGAAGTTTGCAGATGACTGCAAACTAGGAGCCATAATCAAAACTCCTAATGATGTGGACATCCTACAAAAGGGCCTCACTGAGACAGATGCCTGGTGTCAAAGCCATGGCCTCAAGCTCAATGCCAAAAAGTGCATTGTCATCCCCTTTGGTAAAAACTCCCTACCCATGAACTACAACATAGGCGGTAGTATACTTAACACTGAAAGTGTGATAAGAGACCTTGGGACACAGGTGGACAGTAGTCTCTCCTTTAATAATCACATGGCCACAGTAGTCAGGAAATCCTTCTATGTGGCACACCTCATTACAAAAGGTTTCTCATCCAGAAAAAAAGAGGTCATTGTTCCATTCTACTCATCACTCATTAGACCCATTATAGAGTACAACGCCCCTTTTGGTATGTACCTCACAAGACATCTACAACAACTGGAAAGGCCACAGAAATACCTCACAAAGAGGATTACCGGCCTCAAACAGATGCCCTACGCAGACCGTCTCAAAATACTCCAGCTTTACTCCGTCGCATATCGCCTACTCAGAGGTGATCTCTGCCTAACATACAAAGCTATGTCAAACCCAGAGCTGTTGGACATGCTTCACTTAAAGAAATCCCAAGTCCTCTGAGCTACACGCTCTAGGGACCTAAACCTTGTCACCACAATAAACAGAACATGCCGGTGGGATAAATTCCTGTCCCAGAGACTTCCCATACTCAGGAATAAACTACCTATCTATATCAAACAAAGCTCCTCACTAGCACTCTTCAAGAGAAATCTTGATGATTGGATGGGAAATAGGAAATTCACCCCAGGGATCACCTCTGTGGCTCTGCTTGACAGTGGCACAGGAAAATAATTTTCTTGGGTGGCAAAAGCCAGGGTATCTCTTTGGATGGGCTTGTATAGGCCCCAGGGCCGATAGCCTAGTACCTACCTATGAACCTATGAAAGACATACCCTTTGTGATTTGGTAGTTCTTCAGCTTGCCCATTACCATAGGTGTGTGTTTCATGAGTGAGAGTGTTAGTGTATGTGTGTGTGTGTGGGTGTGTGTGTGTGTGTGTGTGTGTGTGTGTGTGTGTGTGTGTGTGTGTGTGTGTGTGTGTGTGTGTGTGTGTGTGTGTGTGTGTGTGTGTGTGTGTATGTGTGTATGATGTGAATGAGTATCTGTATGCATGTGCATGCATGTGTAAGTCTGTCTTTAGGTGATTGCTCCCCCACAGAGGTAATAAATCTCAAAAAGATCATAGAATTGTTGATATGGGTGTAAAAGTTAGCCAGGCTGGGCTCATCCTCTTTCCAACTGGCAAAACATTGTCTTGATTTTCCTGATCAAGGAAGTTTTCACTTCCACATAATAGCTAAGCTCAGTGGGGTCTCTCTAAGGAAATAAAAAGGCTGTCCTAGAAAAAAATGCAAATGTGCTGGGAGATTCATCTGAATTCCGCCATGCCCCAGGCTTGAATTCAAGCATTTCCATAAAAAGCATCCTAGCACTCATGGAATTAAATCATAAGTCCTACTATTAACCGAGTCCCAGAACATACAGACTCTTCATTCCACCAAAAAGGAACAGTGCAAAAAAAGAACAGCTGTTGTTGCAGCACTATAAGGACATTAAAGGGCATTTTTTTATTGTGGATGTTCAAACACTAAATCACTAAGCTGCATATCTCATATGGCTTAAAACATGTTTTGTGTTGGATTCAGTCTGGCTGCCACTCACTTTTTTCCACTGTTGTTTTACAATGGTGTAGTAAGCTGTAAATTTAATTTTGCTTGAAATATGTGTTTGTTTTTACTCAGTCTTGCTGCCACTTTAATTTTCCAATGCTGCACCTTTTCCAAGTTGTTTTAAAATGCTACAGTATACTCAGAGGCCTTTCAAAAACTGTAGATATTGTGTAGTTGTTTATCATTTATCTTCTCTGGTTTTACATTACTCTTGTTCACAAATATAATGAACTGCCCCTTCTACCAGTCTGTGAAGAATCTCCTGTTACTGGCTAGTTGTTGGTCACAATGGCCCTTCCAATCCCAACAGTGGCTAGACTTAAACTGATTGTAGAAAAGGGAACACTAATTGCCCCCTTTATTTCTAGAAATCTAGTCATATATGCTTACTACTAATGGAGGTGATCTAGCTGTTATTATATGTATTCAGTCACTACTGAATCACTGTTTTGCAAGGTGATAAAATGTTCCTATGTCTTTCCAGGTCTCCATATTCTACAGTTCTTTGCTCTAATTGTTTTAAAATCTGAACTGCATATCCTATATCACACATCGATGACATCAGTTCTGTATGTCACCTGACCCTGCCCTAGACCAGTATTTGCCACACCTCCTTGCAGAGAATTGCCTGGATCTTTCCCTACCCCTTCCCACACTTTAAATATCCTGGCCCTGAGTGATTCAGTCCTTTTCACTTTTGACTGACCTAGTCATTAGACCCCGGAAACCTGGAAAGAGGAAGAGAAAATACTGGACTCTCTGCACTGCAGAAAAGCACCCAAGAGGCAGCCACTGAAGACCATATCCTGATTGAAACATCATGTCTCCCTGAGACCTCTGTCACTCCATGAGGAGTTCTCCTGACCCAAGTTGGAAGTAATTTTTCAGCTAAATTGCTGCCAATGGTAAAGTAGTTTTTATTAAAAAGGATCTTTGTCACCTCAACCTAAATTAGTTCCTTACAAGTAGACACTGTCATTATTATCAAGATATAAAAATGGGCCCCTTAATTAATACTCATTAAGAAGTATAAATCTCTAATTAATTCTCTTCATTATTTCCCAATTCACATTAATAAATTGCTGACCTAAACAATCTCCCTTTCCCTTCTGTCCTCTAGGAATGGTTGATCAAGCTTCTCTGCCACTTTATCATATAACTCCAGTTCAAAAAATCTACAACTCTTTGAATGTAGATCCCCTGTAACTTTAGTTACTGAGTCAGATTCCCTGAGGTGATAACCAGATTGATGTAACATTGTTTTGTCTCTGCTGCAAAATTGCAGTTCAGTGAGTTATGTTTCATATATAATGGGTGCTTTCTTTTTTACCCAATGGTGTGCAATCTATTGCATCACTCACATTTTTCTCTTTTCTACTCCTCTTCTGTCTGGATGTCTCTCTGTACATTTTATTGTCTACTCCCCATGGTATCCTTTCCTGCAAATATTCTCACTTGCCTCTGCTAATGTTTTCATACCTCTCTATATAATGATATGCTGCAATCCCTGTAGCATAAGCCATCTTTGTCATTATGACTACATCTTAGTCAAAAAGCTCTTTTAAGCATAATTCCATTTTTCCAGCAATGTTTTGACTTTGTAAGCTGCTTCTTGAACTAAATGTTGCAGCATATTTTGCATATGTAAATATGTATATGTTTTATAGAATATCCTTATATCTGTAAATATGCTTGTTCATTTCTTATGTGATCTTATTCACCTGGACTGTGCCTGCAAATGGTTCATTGAGATCACTGGCAGCACATGCATCACATTGGATCAGACATATCCCATTCACTGAGAGCAAGCCTTTTGGAATTAGGGCAGACTTGCAATGAGAGCAACTCTTTTGAAATCTGGCCCTTGATCATATCAACATGTCTAGTCTGATGAGGCCATTCAAGGCTCTCCAGGGTTAGGAAAGTATTACAGTTAGTAAAAAATAGCTATTGTGATGCTGGCAGGTTTGGATTGTGTAGAACTCAATAGTAAAATGAAATATATATATATATATATATATATATATATATATATATATATATATATATGTATATATACATACACACACACAATATATATATATATATATATATACATACACACACACACACATTTATTTTTTTCAGTTTATGACCATAGTCATCCTTTAAGTCAAAATAATAGTCGAACAGATCTGCTGGATTGTTGGAGTTAACATATTAAAACTGTCCTCTCCTTTCTGTCACCTACTTTCCAACTTATTTATTTATGTATTCATTAGGTGTACTGGTCTGAAGACCCTTTTCAGACACAACCTGGTCTAAAAGATAAAATGACAGTACACTATTTACAAATTGAATGACAGCATAGTATTTACAGAGGGGTCTATTTTAAAACTGATTAAATTATTTACAAATAATATGACAGACTACATTATTTAAAAGGAGTTTAACAGGTTAAGATCAAAGGAGTAACATATATTATTCAGTAAGAATAAACAGTTATGACAATATGTATTGTATTATACTAGTAACTGAATAAGACATAAGGATGTGGTGTAAAGCAGTAGTATAAACTGAAACATAGGCAAGGAAGCAGTATAATATTGTGGGAAGAAATATCCAGGGAATTGTTATGGCTAGACTTGCATAGGCCCTAGGGCCGATAGCCTAGTACCAACCTATAAGTTAGGAGTAAAGCATTTTAAAAAAGATGGGAAGCTGTTAGTTGATGGGTTCTAGTGGAAAATGTATGAGGTATAGGGAATAGAAGGAAAGTAATGGGCATTATAGGAATTGTGTGTCATTGTGACTGGTGAGTTAATCAAGATTGTCAAGGAGTGATACTGAAATTGAAGTCTTTTCTCTTTTAAGGCTATTTATGAAGGAAGCTATGGACCTGCTTTCTTCAGATATTTTATTATAGTATTTTGGAGCAGTTTTACAGAATAGTTGCGCTACTTTTCTAAAACATGAATGAATTTCAGTTTGTACTGACCCATTCCATTTGTCCTTCTATTGCTCTGTCTCTCTCTTTCTCATACTATGGTAACGTCTGACCCTGTTTTGGAGGTGATGACCTTCTTACTTTTCCAAATCTTCTTTTTATTACTTCCCAATTCACCTTAATAAATTACTGGCCAAATCTATCTCCCTTTCCCTTCTGTCCTCTAGGAATGGTGGAGCAAGCTTCTCTACCACTTCATCATATAACTGCAGTTCAGAAAATCTGCATCTCTTTGAATGTAGATCCCCTGTAATTTTAATAAATGAGGCAGATTTCCTGAAATGGTGATAACCAGATTGCTTTAACATTGTTCTGTCACTACAAGATTGTAGTTCAGTGTGCCATGCTTCAGACATAATGGGTGCTTTCTTTTTCCCTAATTTTGTGCAATCGCTTGCATCTCTCACACTTCTTTCCTTTTTACTCCTCTTCCCTCTGCATGCCTCTCTCTCCATTTCTGTCTTCTCCCTATGGTAGCCTTTCCTGCAACTATTCTCATTTGCCTCTTCTGTCTTCATACCTCTCTATATAATGATATGCCACTATCCCCGTAGCATAAGCCATCGCAATCATTATGATTACATCTTATCCAAAAAGCTCTTCTAAGCATAATTTCATTTTACATCTATGTTTTGACTTTGTAAACTGCTTCTTGAACTAAATTTCATATCATATTTTACATCTGTAAATATGAATATGTTTTATTGCATATCTTTATATCAGTAAATATGTTTGTTCATTTCTTGTGTGATCCGATTCACCTGGGCTGTACTTGCAAATGCTCCACTTTAAATCAGTACAATGCCTTGCTAAACATAAAAAAATGAATAAACAAACAAATAAATAAAAGAGTTTATATATGCGCGCACACACACACACACACACACACACACACACACACACACACACACACACACACACACACACACACACACATGCACATATATATAAAATAAGGTGTGGAAATGAAGTCCTCTGTACAGAGTGGCTTATCCCCTGTAAGACAAAAAGCAGTTTTGATGATTTTTCCCTCTACATAAAGTGGTTGTGTGTTTGGATAGTTTGCCTTGGGTGATACATATGCCAGCAGTTGAACTTCCAGTTGTCATAGGAGATACCTTTGCTTTCATCTCTTTTATAATTCTTAGTGGCCTTCTTATATATATTCCCCAGAAGTGGTCACAACATGCCAATGCTGCCTTACCAATAACATACAGAGTGGGAACATTACCTCCTTTCACTGAAGTCTGTGCTCTGCAGCCTAATATTCTTTTGGCCTTGGATACTGCTTTTCTACATTTTCATAGTGGGTCATTGCTACAGTTACATGTGCAGCTTCTTCCTTTTCTTCAACTTTATACTGCAGCATTTAGTTTGGATACCATGGCCACTACTATTTTGCCCCAGGTACAGCAACTTGCATTTCTTGGAAATGAATCTCAGTTTCTGTCCGTTGGCCCATATTATTAGGTTTTTATAATAATCTTGCTCTTGTATACCTTTCTGTTTTCCCTAGCATTTTTCCCAGTAAATTTCTGTATCATTTACAAAGGTTAATCTTCTTTTATGTGATCCAAAACACTAAAGAGCACCACTCTCAGCATGACACTCTGCTGTACTCAACTACTTATTTTCTTTTATCTTGATAGTAGCACCCTCTGTCTTATCTTCTGTGTCCTGATCTATAGCCACCTTCCCAACTATTTGCCATTTTCTCTGCTGCTGCACCTTTTCATCTTGCTTACTAGCCTTATGTAAGCCCCCTGTGACTCCCAGCCCTCTGGCTAATAACCAAGAATCTGCCTATTTGTTCCAGAATGATATGAGACAAACATGCAATGTCCATCACAGAGGGAAGAATTAGGGGATTTTTTTGTCATTGTCCTGCATTTCACATGTATGCCTCATAAATGCTCCAGACATAGGCATTTTAGAGGTCCTGCAGACCCCTTGTATGTCTCATAAGTGCTCCAGGGGCGAGCATTTAATAGGTCATGCATATCAGATGTATCCCACATAAGTATTCCATGGATGGGCATGTGATGGATGTGGCATACCTCATGTCTGCAGCATAAAGGTTCCGAGGATGAGCATGCAAAAGGTGTAGCATAACACTGCTGTTTACTTCAGCAAGTGGTGTAACCCCTCAGAGAATTCTACCTTACATTTCAGGATAAACAGGTTTCACCAGCTGTCTGATCTCCAATAGGAATATATTGGAAGGAGATATGCCCTATATCATGACCTTTAACCTCACCTGGGAATAGCTGAGCAGGCATCACCAATTCTATATGTCATATCTCTAATGATATTCCTTCATGTTTCTTCTAATCTGATCATTCTTCTTCATCCCATAGACAAAGATTTAATACTTAGAGAAATTTAGTCAGTTTATAGAGAAATTAAAGATAAGTAAGAGAGAATAAACAGGGTTAGGGTATGTTTAGATAGAGAATAAGGGGTGAGAAATTGATTAAAGTAAGAAACTGAGTGAAGAAGGGAGACTAAGGAGGTGTAAGGTATGAATGGGTACTTGTTCATATTTAGGGATATAGTTTATTTGGGGATGTGCAAAAACAGAGCCAGCTTTTTGGCTATGAATTCTCTTGGAATGGTTTTAAAAGACTGAAAGGAGAGTATTGACCAGATGTATACAGGTAAGGAGGTGTAGGCCTTAGCAACATGGTATGAGCACAGATCGTGCCCATCAGCTTTGATAGGTTTAATAACAGATAGGAGTTTTTTGTCATTGGAATGTAATGACTAATTGGGAACACAGTTGTGTGGGATGATCTTTAGTGCTGAACAAGTAGATGGATGCTGGACACTTTTATAGGTTGTAAGAAGCTGAGTATATTTTTGTTGATGGAGTTATGAGTGGGCTGCTGCTTTTGTCAAAAGAACAGCATAACCTGACCTATATAGCCAGCAATGTCCACACTTGTGAGTTAGATGACCCTTTGGAAAATCACCCCACATTAAGTTCTAGCAGAGATTGCACATATGCCACTCATGTGAATAACAGGCACTACCTAGATGGCACACAGACTCAGAAACTTTGTATATAATGCCATGAGCATGACACACCATCTAGAAGTTGATGGAAAGGAATCTTCTCTGGATGATAAACATCAAGCTATGTAGACCAGGTGGGGCCTTGATCAGTGGCAGATTATAACAGGGATGATTTGGGTGGCCACCCAGGGCTCAAGACTCCAGGAGAGTCCATCATCCCTCTGAAGAAAATGAAAACACTGACATATATGTTAGCATGTCTATCAGGAGATTTGTGTATATTCTCAGATTAACTTGTATTGTATGCCAGCATGTCTAATTGTGAAAATGTAAATACATTTTTTGTATTCTCTGTTTATACAAAATCTTTAAAGAATCTGTCAGTATTTTGATACATTTCTAATTGCACATGTTTGTAAGGGAGATTCTAAAGTACAACTGTCTGTGGAAAATCAGCTGAACAGTAGGTGATGTCATTAGAATGTTCCTGGTTGCTATATGATTATTTGAACAGATGATTGACAGGAAAAATTACTTTTTCAAACCGCTGATTGTTATTTTTAAAATAAGACCATTGAGACTGTTAATTTGGACTATTAAAAGAGACTGATGAATTCAGTTGAAGGGCAGTTAGTTACGAGTTGCAGTCAGTTACAATGCTGTGAAGTAGATACCAAAGAAAAGGACCCACTAAAAGCTGTAAGCCTGCCTTTACCTTGCTGTTATGTTTTAGATTAGATCAGGGACAGCATTCTCTAATTACATTAGGAAGGTTTAGTTATTTTCTAGAATGTTGGGATTTCTGTCATACAGTTTAATTTTATATTTCTGGTGATTGAATTATGGTGTTTATTAAAAGTTATTTATTTACATTTTTTAATAATCATTTTACTTATTATTAAATGTTTTTCACTACTTTACATTGTGGCTGAACAATCAGTGTGTTCTTTAGAGATTAGATTGTGTTTATACCTGTTTGATACCCCCAGGGGTCACCTTGAATGCCTGGCTGCTTTTGGTCATAGCTATCATTTATTTTGATATTTACTTTTTAATAATTGATCACCCTTTAAAGGGCATATAGACCTGTCTGATTCTGGTGGCAGCATTTACCATTTGTATTGGGGAGGGGACATAGCTGGAAATCTGTGTCAAACTTCCCATAAGTGTTAGAGTGTATGAGATTTAAATGTATTTTGAGTGCGAGTGAGTCAGAGGTATTACACTGGAACACATTGCACTGAAGTGTATAATAAGGGATTACATTTGGGTTGGACAGAGGTATATAGTCCAGTCTTAGGAAATAGAGCATGTTCCTAGTCTGCTCTTAAGGGAAATTGTGGAATTTTACTCTTGTGTGGTCTGTGCTCTAGTGTGTTCTGTGATGCTCCCACACTGAACTCAGTGGTGAGGATTGAGGCTCCTTAATTACTGACCTGGGTTTTAAGTGGGGGACGTCACATATTGGTGGCAATCTGGTGGGATATTAACCAGACATCACAATTCCATTAACTTCACTGTCCTTGATACTACATAACATCTAATAACATACCTATCTGATTCCATTAACAAGAAATTTCCTTTGGACATTTACACTTTCATGCATCATTGTCCAATGGAATGAGTTTCCAAAATCAACAGTGAGCAGGATGTCAAACTTTGAGATAAGCCACCTCCTGCTCAAGTTAATATTTTGGAACTAGAAACTGAAGCATGAACTACCTGGTAGGAAGCTCCATGCAGAATAAAAAGTTTTTTAATTCATTATGTTATATTCATTGTGTATGTTTCCAGTTTATAACACCAACTACTGAGCTATGCCACATATCTGTAACATCATGCCTCAGAAGTGCTAATCACTTGTGTATCTGGTCTTATAGTAAAACGTTAAAATAATAAGCCTGTCTCCTATAATAATGCTAGCTACACTAACTCTAAGACTGTGGTTAATATATGCTACATTATTACAGGAGATAAGCAAATTATTACTCTAACCAGGGTACTGTGATGGGGATGTCTGTCCTAGGGTACAAGCCATACATCTGACCACCCAGTATTTTGCAGAACATCCTTGGTTCAACTCATATTTTTGATTTTCTGGTTAATCACTGAGGATTGCAGTTTGTCAATATTGTTAACCATTAAAGTTGCATACTTCCTATTGTTTAGAATATGTATATTTATGAAAATACTTATTGTATTAACTGTCTACGAGGAACAACGTTTTTGGCTTTGTCCAGAATTCTTGAGTAAAGGAGTTAAGAATTATGGTCCAGGGGACCCATCTGGCAGTGCTTAATAATTGTTGATTAGGCATGAGTGCAGTACTGCGCTTCAATTAAATTGCTGCAGAAATGTGCTCTTGCTGATCGGTAGTCATTAAACACCAATCAAATGCCTTGGAATCTATGTATATAATAGATTAAATTGTAGCAAGTAGCATGTAGTAAGCTCTTTGCTACAAATTAGCAGCTTAAAAGAGGTTTGCTCCAGTTCTGTGAGAATCACAACTTTGTCTATGATTTCTCTTCATATTTTTGTCTGTCATTTATACATTTTTTGATTTCCTGGTAAATCACTAAAGATTACAGTCATAGTCAGTCAATAATTGTGATTGTTAAAGTTTCAGATGTCTTACTGTTCAGAAAATACATGTTGAGGCAAAATATTTTATACTCTTTTTATGTATATTAGAGTAATAATTTAAATTTTTCCCTGATGTGGTGCTTTTGTTCCCTCATTGTTCTTTGTCTTGAGCAATGAAGGTGAGGAACATGCTTTAGGCTGTGGAGGGTACCATCATAAATACTGCTCTACATACTTCTCAACTGTTTCTTATTTTGGTTTAGCATTAATTCTGTCCCTAAAATTGTGATTTTGTGAGAAAAGTTGGTGGAATACACTTAATAAATAACGGCAATGATTAGTGTTGTAGACTTATTTTACTTTAAAAAATGCATCTGAATTCACAGTTCTTTATTCTGTCACCTTCTCAGGTTAATAGCATTTCTGGATTTGTTCCTGATTCTGGAGTTAGGAGGTTGAGAGCTATGCTTCTCAGAGTGCTACTTGACCTACCTAAAGCTCAACCTTTACTTATCTAGAGCAAGCAACATCATCAGAAAAGATTTGGAACAAAGCCAGTAGCTATACAGTCACTCATGGAGAGGGGGCAGGTACATTTATATATATATATATATATATATATATACGTGTGTGTGTGTTGTTGTTGTTGTGTCTTTCGGCTTTTCCCGGTTAGGGGTCACCACTGCGGAACTCCGGTCCACTAATGATTGGCAGTAGATTTTTACGTGCCAAGTTGCCGGCACTGACGCACAACCTTCAACGAAGGTATGCCCATTCACGCATGTCTCCACACAGAAGACACTCTAGCTGAGAATCGAACAGGACATCGTCTTACTGTGAGGTGACAATGCTATCGCAGCACCAACACTGCAGTATATAAATATATGTATGTGAGTGTGTGTGTGTGTGTGTGTGTGTGTGTGTGTGTGTGTGTATATATATATATATATATATATATATATATATATATATATATATATATATAAACATGTTTTTTGCAGGCTACATTTTTGTTGGATGATGGAATTTTTTTTAAATATAGGGTCACTTCTTTTTATATTTATTTATTTATTTGTTTATTTACATTTGTTGACCAGGAAAATCCAACTCTCACTCACCCACAAACAGTTATAGTTCAAAATGAAATTAAGTATTTAGTTAAATGGTACAACATGTATATCATTGGTGCCATAAAGACTAGCAAGTATTTTAATAGCTGAGCTAGAAGCTATTACCCTTGAATAACAATGGTTAAAATTACAGCTGAGATATAGGTTTACAAGCAATGTATTTGGCTGCAATCTGAGGTAGTTAGAGGGGTGGAAGAAAGGGATTAGAGAGGTTGGGGTAGAGATGTTAAGAGAGGTTTGTTACAGGGGCATGCCCAGTGCACTTTTAGATGAGATTTTAGAGCAGCTTTGAAGTTAGTGCATGATGACACAGAAGTTATAGTGTGAGGAAGGGTATTCCATAATTTTGCTATGGAGTAGGAGAAGAGAGCATCTCCAGCAGAGTTCCTGGTTCTAGTTACCTGTAATTGATTTTTGTTGCTGGAGCATAGTGGTCTGGTAGCATGATAGGGCTGGAGTAGATTTTGGAGGGAGGGGACATTTAGAGGATGATTTAGTAGTTAGTAGTTTGTGGGTGAGTGAGTGTTGGTACCATTGAAGGAGGTGAGGGAGTTCTAGCCAGCCTAGTTCAGTAAGTGAGCTGCAGTGGTAGCTATGGTAGTTTGCGCCAGTGGCAAACCTTGCTATTTTTTTTGTAGCAAGCTTCAAGTTTACCTAACTCACTTTGCCTTTGGTTGGTAAATATTGGAGAGGTGTAGAATAGGGTGGAGATAAGGTGGCTATTTGCAATTGAAATTTTGGGTGTTTTGGTGAAGAATTGCTTATTTCTGTATAAAGCTCCTAGTTTTGTGTGTACTTTTTTATGGTTAACGAGATGTGGATGTCAAACTTGAGGTTATTGTCAATTTCAACTCCAAGTAGTTTGGTATGGTCTGTTGGGGGGTTAATTGTGTTGTCATTGGCTTTAATATTAAATTGGTGGGTGTTTAGATTGTGTTTGGTGGGTTGGAAGATGAGGAGTTTTGTTTTGTTTGGGTTAAGTATTAATTGTGCATCTGAAAGCCAAGTTTCAACTGAGGAAAAGGCTTCCTGCGTGGTCTTTTGAAGTTCAGGTAGGGAGTGGGCTGAGCAGATGATGGTGGAATTATCTGCGCATTGTATGAGAATGGCCTGTTTGGTAGCAGAGATTATTACTGAATATGGAGAAGAGTGAGGGTCCAAGGATGGATCCTTGGGGAACATCTATTGAGACAGGGTGTTGGGGGGGATATATCATCATGCCAAACAACGGATTGATGGCGGTCAGTCAGGTATCTCTAGAACCAGTTTGTGACAGATTGAGAGAAGGATAGAGTATTGAGGACAGTGGTAAGTTGTTTATGAGAGACCATGTTGAATGCTTTAGATAGGTCTAGGAAAGTTGCAGAGCTGAAATAATCATTGTTTTTATGTTGAAGGATAGTATTAGTGAAAGCAAGCAAGGCAGTGGTTGTGCTATGGTATGGTCAGAAACTATGTTGTGTGTTAGACAGGAGGTTGTTAGTAAGGAGGTAGTTTAGAACTTGAGAGTGAATGCATCTCTCAAGTATTTTGATAGAGGAGACAGAATTGCTATGGGCCGGTAGTTGGTGAATTCTGTGGAGGGCCCACCTTTGTGGAGGGTGGTAATGTGGGATATTTTCCATTGTGAAGGGACATAGCTTTCAGATAAAGATCGGTTAATCAGGATTGCAACTGAGTAGGCTAGGGCTTCAGCTGCAGTTTTAAGGTACTCAGCTGGGAGGTTGTCAGCTGTTTGTTTTGTGGGCTTTAGTTTTGATAAGAGTTTTATTATGTTGGAGGTAGGGTAGGAGAGAAAGTGAATGCAGTGGGCAAGTTACTAGGTGTAGTTGGAGGGGGTAGGGGAGAGGGGTTGTGTTGTTTCACTAGTAATAAAACAGTTTGTGTGAAGTGAGTGTTGAAGGAGGTGGCAATGTTTTCAGAGCAGTTTTTTTTTTGTTTGGTGGAGGGGTTCCTACTTTTTCTGGGTGGAGGATGGAGTTGATGGTTGACTAGAATTGCTGAGGGTTGTTTTGGGTGAAGTTCAGGGCAGACTGGTAATATAGGATTTTGTCCTGTTTTATAAATGTTTTGACTTTGTTACTTTATTCACAGAATTTCTGTCTATCAGAGGGTTTTTTTGTCTTGCACCAGTGATTCCAGGCTCTATCTCGATTTTTCATTTCTGATCTAGTGGCTTTTTATAGCCATGGGGAGGACTTGGCTTTAACTCTTGTAAATCTTGTGGGCGCATGGCTGTTAAGGACATTAAGGAAGGTGGTATTGAAAAATTGGACAGCATCATCAAGGCTGAGGTATTTTAGTGGAGTCCAGTTGCAGTTTTTTAGGACTGAGATGAAGTTGTCAGGGTTAAAGTTTAATTTATTACGTATTTGCTGATAGGTAATGGGTTTAGCCTGATATGTGTTTTTTGAGTAGGAAAGTTGGGGGTTGATCACGGAGGCTATCCGGTAGGCAGCAGCTGTGTATGATTGGGGGCTCTTGCTGACTAGTATCCAGTCAAGAGTAGAATTATTCTGGTGAATGTCTGAATAAGTTGGAAAAAAACATGAAGATGTAGACGGTGGGCTGGATGGTGGTTGGAACAGGATAGCCAGTCTATATTAAAATCACCCAGTATTATGGCTTGTTGTGGAAGGTGATGATTTACCCAGCTGAGGAGGTTTTCTAGTGGAGGGATATTGTTGCCAGGTGGGAAGTAGCATCCTATTATGTTAATGGTCTTGTCTTGGTTTACTTTTAGGTTTGTATAGGTTATTTCTTCTTTGTCAATTAGGGGGGCTGATAAGTTTAGGATTTGAATATTAAGATTCTGTTTATACATTACAGCTACAACACCCCCTTTTTTGTGCAACTGATCTTGTCTTAGGATATTGTAGCCTGAAGGGAGAATTTGCTCACTGGTAATGTGAGGTTTGAGCCAGGTTTCTGTTAAAATGATAATATCAAGGGAGTATAATCATGCCTTTGCAGTTTTCTTTTTGCTTGTCATTTTATTTTTTCCAGTGGTTGTCTCAGTCATCATACTTAGATTTGCTGTGCTTTGTGACTGCTTTCACTGCTGTTTCAGTCTGTCTGCTGTTGTTCACCAACTGTTAGAAAAGAAGCCATAAATCTCAACAAAACCACATTATGAGGAATAGCCATTTAAGAATTGCATCTTAAAATGTCCATATTCCATGCTGATGTACATTGGAAGGACCTGTCATATATTCATTGTTAAGAAATATTTTTAACTAAATTGCATGGTAAATTCATTGTTAAGAAATGTTTTTTAACTAATATGCATGAAAAATAATGCTGAATCATATTAATTAATCAAAATAATCTTTTATAAGTATAATGTAGCATATTTAACCTGATGCGCACTCCCTAATTTAAGTTGTTTGTAAGTTGTTGGCAAGTATTTCACATTTTGTCAATTTGTTCCATATTACAGAAGGTTGCATTCCACATTTTGGAAATTGAAAATTGAGAGGTATGATCCTGAGTACAGAGTCAGTGGAACAGCATCAGGACATAATTAATAATAGTATAAATCTTGGTATGTGCCTGTTTACTCATGTTGGGATTTTTATTTTTATGTATTTATCCTTTACTGACTGGGTCACTCCCACTAGGCTAGTAGCTTCTTTTCAGGAGCAACCTGAGGTGGTATTTATGCTACTAGGGAAAATTTGGCCAGGGTATCAGGGACTTCCTTTACTCTTTTCGATAGGTGCTGTGGAATTTTTGCATCCATCTGAGCTACCCCAACTCTAGCAGATGGAGCCATGGTTTAATATCTCATCCAAAGGATGACACACTCAGAAGTGAAGCACTTCCCCATGCTAAACAGCACTGTTAGCTATCAGTTTATCTGGTGTGGGAATAGAACCCACAGCCTTCTGTAAATGCGCTACTTGCTGCACTACTTACACTGCTGGGATCTGCATCTGGTACAGTTTGTCTTGAGCAGAGAACATATGCATTTATGCATGGTACAAAAAATATGTGGGGGGCCATGGTTTGAAAACCACCTAGGACCCAAGGTACTCAATCTGCCACTGACCTTAATGGCAATGTTGGTGCATTTAATGACCTCTAGGATCCAAGGGCTAAATTGCAGAATGCATGCACAGTGGTTGTTCTCTCCATCATTGTCTGTAGAAATAAGTTATGCTCCACCAAATGCTTTAGCATCATGTCAAGGAAATGGTTCAGGGTCCATTAGACCAACACCTGTAAAACATCTAATGGTTACCATCAGATACTGAATTGTCCCCATAGTAAGGATGGTCAATGCTACCCATTCATTCCTGTCCAAAGGAATGAGCAATTCATGTATCCCCCCAGATTCCACATGAAGGTGGCACATGCCTACAAACTCATGCAGCGTATCTCTGTCCACATGGTAGGGGTTAACAACATCCTGGTTATGGAGGAGATGGTATGTTAGCTGCTGGTGGACCTGTCTATGATGCAGATAGTGGGAACATTTGCAGCCATTCAATATCACAGGCACTGCCACTGAAAACAGTCATTAATTCTTATTGCTTGGCTAAGGCTGTTACTACTCCTAGCATCACAATGTGACTAGTCTTAATAGCTCAACAGGCAGCACATTCATTTTTTGGTGCTGGAAAATCAGAAGGTTGTGGTTCTAGTCCCACGCCAAGCAGTTGGATTAATTTCTAATAATGACATTGCAGTACAGTATGGGGGGGGGTTACTACACTTCTGAGTGTGCTTTCATTTCGATGAAATGTTTAAATGAGGCCACATGTGCCTCTGGTGGTAGTTCAGGTGGATGTAAAAGATTCCAGAGCATTTATCAATAAATGTAGAGGTTATTTATTTATACAAAAAAAAACAGTATTTACAAAATATTTACATATTTACAAACTTACAAATATACCATTTTCCATTTCTCTCTTTTGCTATTATAATTCATACTTTGTTATTTCAAATTTTAATCCTTATTAGACCTCCACTCCTTTTTCCATAATCTCTGTCTGATTTTACTCAGTATTGTTGCCAAAATTCATTAGCCATTAAACATAATTTAAATTATCCTTCCATTCCATATAGCCCATATAACACAAAACATTTTTATTTACTCTTTTAACACATTCTTTACTTCTATTCTTATACTCATATTTAATCATATTCATATTTATCTTATCAACGTCTTTTATATTTTCAAATACGTTTTCTTTACATGACTTTTCCCATAATTTCACTACTCTTACTTTTCAAACACACATGTTCAGTAAATTCCTCTTCCCCACAATGTAAACATATTCTTTCACTTTTCTTTTTATACGGCATGTTTCCTTTCACTGGTAATTTATCTATAACCAGTTTCCACAAAAAAACTTAACATTCTACTTTCTTATTATACCAATGATTTCTTACTTTTTTAGCTTTAATTTTTCCTTCTGCTAGATTTTCCCATGGTTTAAGATAATAATATTGTATCATTGCATTCTTACACTATACTTTTCTCTTCTTTTCTATTTCATCAGTTTTTATTTTCCACATTAATATTTTTTCTTGATAAAATTTCATCTCTTCATTTACAGATTCTTTTTCTCTTTTGCTTCCTTTTACCATGCCACAAAATTTATCACACTTACATGTAAACATTTTTACAAGTAATCATTCATATTTTAATTTTCCACTTTAGCACTTTACATAAATTTAGTAAAGCAGCATATACCACGGTGTTAATTAACCCTAAACCTCCATCCTTTTTATTTACATACAAAACTCTTCTTTTTACTAGACTCAATCTAGATCCCCTATATGAATAGAAAAAATGATGTGAAATAATTATTTTTCAAATATTGATGGCAATATAAATACACTTGCTAAATATCTTCTTTTTTCGGCTTTTTCCCAGTTAGGGGTCGCCACAGCGGATCACCTGTCTACTCATGATTGGCAGTGGAGTTTTATGGTGTTGAGTTGCCAGACCAGTGCCCAACCTTCCACAGAAGGCACACCCATGCACACACTCACACCTAGGGCCAATTTAGAGTGTCCAATCAACCTACAGCATGTCTTTGGGATGAAACCGGAGCACCTGGAGGAAACCCACGTGACCACAGGGAGGACATGCAGACTCCACACAGAAGGCACCCCAGCTGAGGATTGAACCAGAGAACCTCTTGCTGTGAGGCAGCAACGCTAACCGCTGCACCACCATGGCCACCCTTGCTAAATATGCCATGTTTCAAGTAATACTGAATCTATCAAACAAACCTTTTTCCTAAATGATAACCTATATGTTTTCCAGAAAAAAACAAACTTCTTTTAACTCTTTTATTATTTTTCCCATTGAATTCTACTTATATTCTTATTCCCAAATTTCATATTTCACCTCTTTTTTAATTACCTACCTGATTTCTGTCATTGGAGATTGTTTGTCTTGATTCTCTCTGTCGAGATTGGGTGCTACCGCCCCATTCCCCCTCCTTTTCATTCCAGGCTCACTCCACTCCCATACCCTACCACCATTCCTACCTACCCCCTCTTTAATTACATTTATACATCTGGACACCACACCCCTTCTGCATTCCACCAATCACAACCCTTATACCTCTAAACAACATCAGCCCATAATCTCCACCCCAACATCCTCTCTAACTTTATTATCTGACTTTAGCCCTGCTGTTTATTTCTCCCATCACTTACAATACTCTCATCTATACCTCCTTACATTAAATTTTGCTAACATGTACTTTAATATGTCCAATAACTCAAACATCTGTGTCCTCTTGATCTCCATTACTGCCATGCTTTACTTACCCTTCCACTCCACAACTCTCCCCTCCTTGAATGCTACTTCTTTAAGATCCTCCACTCTATCCCATCAACCACATTCTAATAGTAACAGTTTCTCTGATATCTCTCTATCATTATTCAATTTAAACATTCTTCTCCTGTCCAAACTAAAATACTTTACTGTTACCCACAAACTAAAACTTATGCTTAACCCCCTTCAAATGCATCACTATCCAACCTAACATACATGTCAGGTCCTCTCCCAATGTGGAGACATTCATCCCAATCCAGGACCAGTTAATTATCCACCACACACCCACATCTCTAATACCCAAAACCTCTTTATTACAACAATTAACATGCAGAGCATCTGTAACAAAATCTCCGAATTCCAAGCCTGGCTTTCTCATTACTCCCCAGATATCTTAGCACTCACAGAAACCTGGTTATAACCGCATATATTGGATATTGAAATAATCCCTCCAGGATACAATATTCTTAGAAAAGATCGTTTCCACAAAAAAGATGGTGGAGTCATAATAATTTACAGAGACTCCTTAACTGTCACACTGTTACCCAAACGAGTTCCGATCTTTGGTAACATAGAACTATTACCAGTAATGCTACACATTAACAACATAAAACAAATATGCATTGCTGTACTTTACATTCCCCAAGGTCAAACTGTACTAATTCTGGAAGACCTATCTTGGACAACCTAGAATATTTCAAATGAAACTATCATTCTGGGTAACACTAATATTATAGGTTCATAGGTTCATAGGTAAGTACTAGGTTATCTGCCCAAGGGCATTTATAAGCCTAGCCAGAATGTGTTGGCTTTCACCAACCCCTTAGATTAGTTCCCTGTGCCTCTGTCCAGCAGAGCCATTAGTTCCCTGCCCCACTGTCCAGCAGAGCCACTGCAGTAATCCCCGGGGTAAATTTTCTGTTTCCCATCCACCCGTCAAGGTTTCTCTTGAAGAGTGTTAAACTCTCATAACCCCCCTTCGAATAGTATAAACCTGTACTATTACAAAGCTGTTTACTCAACTCTGCTGTAATTAAATCAAAAGGTGCTTCAACAAAGTATTTGTATAAGGGTGTGTACACACAAGAAAGTATTAGTTTAAGGGTGTGCACAATTATGCAACCAGCATGTTGTATGTTTTTTATTCTTTATATTTTTCCCGTAACAGATTTGTTTGTTTTTCAATTGAATTGTAGAGGTTATAGGTCACATTAAAGGTGGGAAAAGTTTTGAAATGATTTATTGTGGTCTCATTTTTTATATCACAAAAACCTGGCATTTTAACAGGGGTGTGTACACTTTTTATATCCACTGTATGTATGTTGTTAGCTGCCTTGTATATTGAGATCATAGTGCTGTAAACACTATGAAACACTTGTTGGACTTTGCATTTGAGAAAGAATAATATGCTTGTGCACAATACAAGCTACAGTAAAGACTCTGTAGCAGAGCAACATTGCATTGATGTCAGTTTCAGTGTGACACCCCCTTTCTCAGTTAACACTGACCTAAATGAGAACAGGATAGTGAGGAAAATCACACAGATGCAGTTGGCCAGACAAGAGTACACAATCCATGTGTTCTATCAGAGCACAGATAATAATTTCCTATGGCTGTGTGAATGAAGCTGAAGTGGTCCATAGGGGCAGGAATTTCAAGCAGGCAGAAGATAGGAGTTGTCCTAATGTCAGCAATGCATTATGTTAACATGGTACCACAGCTATAAGCAAAGCTATCATGAGTTTAAAAAGTCCTTTTTGTGTTCACAAATTTGGTGAAGGAATTTGTGGTATATTGGCTGTCAAGGAACTTGATGCCTTGGATATCATGTTGAAACATTGGGGTAGCCATGTACCCATGTATTCATCCAATTCCTTTTTAAAGGTAGGAATTCATGGGCTTGGTTTACTTGTGAGAAGTTTATTCCATAGACATTGAGGTATTTGAGATATGAAGTTGGCACATTTCACAGTACAGTTGATATTAATTTATTTGAAATCTTGTGTCGTATTCTGTACACATCACCAAAGGCTTATTTTAAGAAAAGGGTTTAAAATAGTAAGGGGTCCTTTAATGCTCTCTGTGCCAAGCGTACCTCTTCTCTAAGAGGGCAATAAGATACAGAGAGGAGAGAGGAGAGAGATAGAGGGGAGAGAGTGAGGAGAGAGAGAGAGAGAGAGAGAGAGAGAGAGAGAGAGAGAGAGAGAGAGTGGGTTGTACTATTTGATGATAAGGCAAGCAATGAAGCCTTTGGATTCTCTTTGTGAGTAATCTTTGTACCTTCTCCAAATGCACCAAATGGTGTTTGAGTAAGATACACAACAGAGTACAGTATTCAATAGTTAGTTTGATAAGAGCTGTACAAAGTGAGGCAGTTATTTCTCTGACATGACATTCAGCTCTATAGACAATCAGATGGAACATATGTGTACTTTATAGACAATGCATCTTGCAACCTTTTATTTGTTGACATCAATAGTACATAAAACTGATTTTTTTGCCAAATGCCAGGATACTGTATTTTTTGATGTTGAATGCAAGGCCATATCTGCCACACAATCTGTATGTAATATGATGTGTAAAAATTGAATCAAGGCTTAAGGCTGTGTAAGCAATAAACATAAAGTGGTATACAAGGTGCAGATGTTATCATATTTCCAAATACAGAAATTATTTTCATGTCCTAGATTTGACATGTATTTCTTAGTATTTTAAGTTTAAGACAAGAAATTTAGATGATGGATATATGTACTATATTTTATTTTATGTTGAATGCAAAATATTTATGTGAGGAAGTAAACGTATATGTATGCCTGGTTTTCAAAGAATGCTGTTGCTGTGTTCCAGACCTTTTCCAGATACATGGATACTTCAACACATTTATATCAAAACATAGGAAATTGAAATTTCTGAAGAAGAATTGCTAAAAAAAGAGTTTAACTTATTCATATTTTATCTGTGTAACTAGTTTGATTTCTGTTGCTGAAATGGTTGTTAGAATGCTCAAAATCATCTTATACATTTAGCAAATATATTGATTCTATTTCACTAGATACCAGATGTTATATTATCCAAACTGTTTCTCACTGTATTTATTTTTTCCTCCAGACTAATTATACTTTAGCAGTCATTGTTGAGGCATCATATATATCTTTGATATTTCTAAAATGTAACTGAATACAAACTCTTCATGAATGAAACTGAATACAAACCTTTCCTTGCTCTGTTAGTTCTCCCTTGTTATTTTGCAGCATTACTTTATTGGCATGCTTGTATTCATTTGAAGTTCTTCAAGTAATTGTTGAAGGCTGCAACCTCCACCATGGCCAAGGTTGTACCTGAAGAGGGTCTTTGGAGTGGAAAATCAGTCAAATAAACTAACTACATGCATTTATATCTATATCTAAGCAGATCTATATATAAGCAGATCAGGTCTACTAAACCTGGTTGACTTCTTCGAGACAGTCACCAAGACCATAAACGAGGGAACGGTGGTTCACACAGCCTACCTTGACCTCGCCAAGGCTTTTGACACCATTCCCCACTCGGGTATTACAGAAAAACTCACCAGCCTGAACATAAACCCCTACGTCATGAGATGGGTTGCCAACTGGCTTACAGACAGAACTCACATGGTAAGAATAGCGGGCTCCAGGTCTGACTCTAAACCAGTGACAGGTGGTGTCCCACAAGGCTCGGTCCTGGGATCCCTACTGTTCGGCATGCACTTCTCAGAAGTACAGGCAAACACAGGAGGACTATGGCTAACCAAGTTCGCCGATGACTGCAAACTGGGAGCCATAATTGACTCTCTGGCTGACACGGACACCCCCCAAAAGGGCCTTCCTGAAATGGACACCTGGTGTCAAAGTCATGGCCTCAAGCTAAATGCCAAAAAATGCATAGTCATCCCATTTGGGAAAAACAAAACACCCATGAATTACCACATTGGTGGCAACCCCCTTAATACAGAAGAGGTAATAAGAGATCTGGGGACCCAAGTAGATAGTAATCCCTCCTTTGACAATCATATTGCCAAAGTAGTTAGGAAATCCTTCTATGTAGCCCATCTAATTACTAAAGGGTCCACATCAAGAAATAAAGAGGTTATAGTGCCCCTCTACTCATCACTCATTAGACCCATCATAGAGTACAATGCCCCATTTGGGATGTACCTCACCAGACACTTCCAACAGCTGGAAAGACCACAAAAGTGCCTCACCAACAGGATTACTGGCCTCAAACATATGTCCTATGCAGTCCAGCTGAAAAAACTCTGACTGTATTCAGTGGCATATCGCTTACTCAGAGGTGATCTCTGCCTGATTTACAAAGCCATGTCCAACTCAGAATTGATGGACATGCTCCACATAAAGAAATCCAAGTCACTGCGAGCCACGCGCTCTACTGAGCTAAACCTCACCACAACAATAAATAGAACATGCTGGAGGCATAGATTCCTGTCACAGAGACTCCCCATGCTTTGGAACAAAATTCCAAACTACATTAGGCAGAGCCCCTCACTAAGACTCTTCAAGAGAAACCTTGACGAGTGGATGGGTAACAGAAAATACACCCATGGGATCACTTCATTGGCTCTGCTTGACAGAGGATCAGTTAATTAATCAATGAGGTGGCGAAAGCCGACACACTCTGGCTAGGCCTATAAATGACCTTGGGCAGATAGCCTATTACCTACTTATGAACCTATGAACCTATCTATATTGATATAGATAGATAGATAGATAGATATATAGATAGATAGATAGATAGACAGATAGATAGATAGATAGATAGATAGATAGATAGATAGATAGATAGATAGATATTGTTGTTGTTCATCCATCATTGTCGATGATAACCAAGGACATCACATCAAGGAGGTTGACTGAGTACAGTGTGTCCAGCTGTGGCTGATCAGTCTGATGCAGGCTCGAAAAACTCTGCCGCATGTCGGGCACAAGTGGTCATTTGGGTTGGTTGGGAAAGAGTTGACTGTGGATTTATGCAGCTCACACTTCCTCTGTGCCTCTGCAGTCCTGCTCTGCTCATAGGAGGTAGCACCTTTGCTGATGCAGCTTTGCTAGGTGAGGCAGTCTTGCGCTAGGATTTCCCAGGAGTCTGGGTCAATGCCAAAGCTCTTCAGAGAGACTTCTGTTGCCACATGGTCTGGAAGAGCTCGTTGAGCTTCTGTAGCAAGACTGGTCCCCCCGTCTTATAGATTTCAGCTGGAATGGAGTCAGAGCCTGGTGCTTTACTATTGGAGAGAAGCTTAATTGCTTTCTTAACCTCTGGTTCCTTTTGAGGTTCTGCCAGGGAGGTGTTAATGGTGACTTGTGGCATGCGGTCAATGGCTTTGGCATTGATAGAGGTAGGCCTATTCAGGACATTGTTGAAGTGCTCAGCCCATCTTTTCAGGATGGCTTTCTTGTCAGTGAGCAGGGTGGACCTGTCGGCACAGAGCAGTGGTGATGTTCCAGAGGACTGTGGCCCATAGATGATCTTCGGGCATCATAGAAATGCTTGAAGTTGTTGCTATCAGGGTACTTCTGGATCTCATCTGCCTTTTTGCTGAGCCAGGAGTCTTGCAACTCTCTGAGCTTTGTTTGCACCTTGCTTTTGATGGAGTTGTAGGCTGCTTTCTTGAAGACGGATGTAGTTTCTTGCTGGAGGGATCTGAAGGCTTCATGCTTCTTATCCAGCAGCTTCTGAATATCTTCATCATTATCATCAAACCAGTCCTGGAGTTTGCATGTGTTCAGGTCCAAATGAGTGAGAGCAGTGTTGTAGACCACATCCCTAAAGGTTGCTCAGTCCTCTTCTGCACCATTGGTGCCAAAGCTGAATTGGTTAAGCTTACTGTCGAGGTCCTCACTGATGTTCTGGTGCACAGAATTCTGTTCTAACTTGCTGACATTCAAGCGCCTATTGTTCTTTTCCCTTGTGGGCACTGCCTAGACTGAATGTGCATGTTGAGTTTTGAGAGGACGAATCTGTGATCTGTGCCACACATGGCCTTAGTCATTTTCACATCCTGCCTGTCCCTTCTCCTTAGTATGACATAATCAATGCAATGCCATTGTTTGCTGCATGGATGCATCCAGGACATCTTGTTACGGTTGGGTAGGCAGAAGACTGTGTTTGTGATCAACAGGTCATGAGCTGCACAGGTCTTCAGAAGTAGATGACCATTGCTGTTGCTTTTGCTGACTCCATTCCTCCCAATGACACCCTCCCATGTCTGGTAGTCTGCACCAACTCTGGCACTGAAGTTGCCTAAGATGACGAGCTTATCTGCCTTGGGCACAGATGCTATGAGGGACTCCAAGTCTTTATAAAACTTGTCTTTAATTTCCTCTGGATTTGTTATGGTGGGGGCATATATACTGATGATGGTGGCGTGGCACTTTCCTTTGGGGGGGGCACTACAGAGACATGAGTCGGTCATTGAATCCTTTTGGGAGGCTGGCTAATTTGCTGATCAGATTAGATCTGAATATAGATCGATAGATATAGACACACACACTCACACACACACACGCATATATATATATATATATATACATATATATATCTATAAAACTCTCAATTTTGATATTTTTCAGAACATATTCCTAGATATTAAGCCAGTCTTTACAACTCTTTCATGAATTATGCTTATGAGACTTCCATTCTTGCACAATATTCTATTAACATGCTGTATGGTAATTATTCTATAGTTCAATATCCAGGAGGCAAGACGTTTCAGCTGCAATGAAGATTAACATCATGTACTTTTCAGTAAAAAATATGGTTTGGGGTACATAGTTGGAGGGTCTGTAGTGTCCGAGTGTTGGGTGTATTGGGTAGTAAAGGTTTTCTTGCACCACTGGAGAAAATGGATACATATAAATGCCATTCAGATATCACATAGTGAAAATGGCTGCAAAAATATGCATTTTGTATTATGGATACCTGATACTGTAGATATTAGTGTGTTGAATGTCACATACAGATTATAAGGGCTGGATTCATTGTACTTGACTTTAGTATGCAGTACTAATTTTGATATTCTGATGTGTACTTCTATTGGAAATAGAGAGTGAAGTTTCACTTCCTAACATTATTTGTTATTACTACATTTTAAATGAGCATAAGTGAGGGAAATGATAAAAACAATATGACTGTATATATTGAGGTTTTGTGGTTTGTTAGCCATCAAGAAACATGTTTTGTAGAGAAGTAAGAAAGGAGGGTGATTGGTACAGTTTTTCCTGCATTTTATAACTAAATTAATGCAGTAATGTTATTCTGCCCATGTGGTCCGAAATGTATTCTAACAACCATTTTGTTAATAGCATTTAAAGAACTTTTCTTTCCTCTGAAAATTTTTTCCAGTTCAGGTAATGAAGCAGAACAAACTGCGCATAGTTTTCTAGCTATTTTTTTATTAAAAACCTTGGTGAGTTAGTTAATAAGCTTCGTTAAGTTTAATGTTTATTGTAGAATGTTTATTGTAGAAAAACTTACCAGCTTAAATGTAAACCCATATGTCACAAGATGGGTTGCAAACTGGCTTAAGGACAGAACCCACAGGGTTAGAGTTGCTGGCGCTGTGTCAGACTCCAAGCCGGTCACAAGTGGTGTCCCACAGGGCTCGGTCCTTGGCCCCCTATTGTTTGGCATCTACTTCTCAGAAGTACAGGCCAGCATGGGAGGACTTTGGCTGACAAAGTTTGCAGACGACTGCAAACTGGGCGCCATAGTGGAAAGTGCATCGGACACGGATATCCTTCAGAAGGGACTCACAGAAACAGATAGCTGGTGCCAGAGCCATGGCCTGAAGTTAAATGCCAAAAATGTATAGTCATACCCTTCGGGAAAAACAAGGTAACCCCAAGCTACCATATAGGTGGCAATCCACTAAGCACAGAAGAGGTTATCAGGGACCTGGGGACCCAGGTTGACAGTGGCCTTTCTTTGACACTCACATTGCTAAAGTGGTTAGAAAGACCTTCTACATTGCCCACCTGATCATGAAGGATTCACATCCAGATCTAGTGAGGTCATTGTTCCCTGTACTCTTCACTTATCAGACCAATGATCGAGTACAATGCCCCATTCGGGATGTATCTCACCCGACATCTGCAGCAATTGGAGAGACCCCAAAAGTTCCTCACCAAAAGGATAAAGGGACTCCAAAATCTGTCATATGCTGCCAGATTGAAGAAACTCCAGCTCTACTCAGTCGCATACCGTCTGCTCAGAGGTGACATGTGCCTGACATACAAGGCCATGTCCAACCCGGAATTAATGGACATGCTCCACCTCAAAAATCCAAATCCACCAAAACCACTAGAGCAAGTGACTTAAACCTTAGCACGGATATAAATAGGACGTGCTGGAGGGATAGATTTATCACTCAGAGACTCCCTATGCTGTGGAATAAAATCCCGGTCCATGTGAGGCAGAGCACCTCGCTGACTCTGTTCAAGAGAAATCTAGACCTGTGGATGGGAGATCGTAGGTTTACCCCGGGAATCATCTCTGTGTCACTGCTGGACAGAGGCACAACAAACTAATGGGCACAGTATTTTTTCATATAAGGGGTGGCGTAAGCCACAAAAATTTGGGCTAGGCTTATAAATGCCTTAGGGCAGATAGCCTAGTATAAACCTATGAACCTATGAACCTATGTGTTTGCATGTTCTACAGATACTTTAGTTCAGCTGGCAAATATTAGATACTTTGCAGATATCAATTATATTCCGATCTTTGATAATTTACATGATTGGTATTCCTGGATTAATATGTTTATTCACAATGGCAATATGCAATATACTTTTGTGTGCAGATTACTGTTTTATGGAAGTTCAGTATGTATTGCATGTGCAAAAGCTGAGACAGGTCATATGCTTGTATATTACATGCCTGAGTTTTGCCTGACAGCAGATAGGGATTTTGTTATATGTCAAATAAGTTCTGCATCCCTGTGTTGCTGCTTAGAGGTTGCTTTGATGGTCTTGTGTTCTGAATAGTTCTGTGGGGATAGGTATGAAACCCACATCATTTAGTTGTCTGTGGATGTATTAGCTACATACGGATGTCTATTATGCTTTGTGAATTACATGGCAGTGAATATTTTTAAGTAACAGAGAGTAGTGTGATATGTATCAATAACTGTCAAATGCCCAAGAGGTCTGCTGTATTGACATTGCAATGCATATATTGTTCATGCCTATGTGCCACACTGTTAAAGACTGCTCACTGGATATGTGTACGATAATTGTATATCCTGATATGAACATGTTTATGCGTTGTAGATGAGATCAAGACACAATCCCCGGGATTCATGAAGCAGGCATAGCGTAGGCGGTATAACGTCAAATATGGCCGTCGAGCGATTCAGGTACGATCCAATTCCACGTGCACTACCGGCGTATGCCAGAACTGCGCAGCCCCCGGCGTAGGTATGCTAATCACCCCATGTGCGGTATTGCACCATGCAAATGAAGGCATATAGCGATTCATGAAGTGGTGCAGGCGTAGCGTAAGCCCACGGAAATGTAAACCAAAAAATACGGTTTACAGTTTCCCAAACAGAACATCGGAGCTATGGAAGAGGGCCAGACCCAGGTATCACAATGTTAACATATGCCAATGATGAAATACACAGCCAATGGCATAAGAAAAGATGCACAACACGTAAATAACACCATTTAATGTCATGTCCACAGTAACGCACAGCACAACCACAGGGCATGTGTGCGGAAGCTGTAACATAAAGAAATTATATAAAAATGTCATAAAATCGCAACGTAATAGAAATCAGGTTTACAGCATAATACACAATGGTAGGCATGGAACACCACAACCAAGGTGCAAGGGTTGCTAAGGGCCTGCGATAGTGTTCGGCGCGGTAACTATGAATTAGTAGTCAATGCCATGCAAATGAGGCAGATAATACTGAATTGCAAATGTCCCGCCGGATGAAGGTTGTACCATATGGCGCAGTGGTATAACACCGAGGAGTGGCTCAGAGGAGATACATGACATCAGCAGAGGGGTGTGCCACCGTAGCAGTAAGCACATTGGAGCAATGCAAATCTGGCCTGTCCGTTGCTAAGCAAAGCTGCAGGACAGGGGTGGGGAGGAAGGTATCGAATCGTTTAGCTGAGAGCACACATGGTGCCCAAAAGCGCATGTGTACGAGGATGAAAACGTGCTCGAAACCCAGTAATCAGACTCACGCGCCGCAAACAATAGCAGAAACAGGAAGGTCAGGGGAAGAAAAGAAGGAAATGTGGAAGTAGGGTAATTGGAGTACTAATGAGCAATCAACACCAATCAACCCACGAAGGCCAATCGACGGCAGCTGACAAGTCTGCTTGCAGAAACCTGCAAAACAGGATAGGGGAGGCATTGGAATGCAAAGAAAGGAGGGGAGGTATTGGATTGCAAAGATAGGAGACCTGACACAGCAGAGCAAAGCAAACCGACAGCAGACCGGCAGTAGCACACATAACGCAAGATACGCCAGGTCCAGGAAAGTACAAATGAAAGCAGGCTGCAGGATGCACGCCAGAAAATGGTAGGTGCAACGTGCAGAAATGTAAAGGGAAGGTCAAGAGGTAATCCATGGCAGGCAAATGTAATTCAACACCAAAGGCACCACAATAGTAGTTCCGGCAGTAAAACACATAAGATACCCTGTAGCTACGATCGTACATACACACCCTATGACATCATCGGTGTTCACAGCACAATAGTATAAAGTGTGAAAGCACCCAACACAAACCTGTGTATTCCCAAACACCGCACCATAGGTGTAAACACACGGGGAACTTTTAAAATGTACATGTTGGGAGCTGCCATAGCTGTGATTCATCAGCATGTGTTAGAGACTGACGGTGTTGTGGGGGATGATGCCAACAACCACTTTAGGCCTCAGAGGAGAAGGAGAGTGTTCAGACCAAGGGTAACCTACCAGGGGCTACATGACCTGGAGATAGTAGAGTGTTACAGGGTGGACAGGGACATCTTACAGCAAATAGTGGAGCTGTGCCGGCCACGCCTGAGAACCAGAAACAACAGAGGGGAACCCATCCCAGTGGACATGAAGGTATGTGTAAGCCTGCAAATACTGGCCACAGGTACCTTTCAAAGGCCAACTGGAGATATAATAGGTATCTCACAGGCATCAGCATCCAGGGTACTACACCAGTTCCTGGATGCCATGTTACCACATGCCAATGAGCAGATATACTTCCCCAGAACTCAGGAGGAGATGGCCAGCAATATGCGCCACTTCCACCGTGTGGCACACTACCCGGAGTTACTGGGTGTGATAGACTGCACGCACATACAAATCAAGTCACCACCCGGTGAGCAGGGTAGGCGCTACATAAACCGCAAGGGATTCCACTCCATCAACTGCCAGGTCATGTGCAATGCCCAGGGCATTATCATGGATGTGTGTGCTGGCAGCCCTGGAAGCTACCATGACTCCCATATCTGGCATGCCTCACAGCTGTATCAGGTATTTGTCAGGGGGGACATCCCACATGGCCATCTTGTGGGGGATGCTGGCTATGCACTGGAGCCGTGGATGATGACTCCCATCAGAAATGCACACACACCCATGCAAGAACGCCATAATGAGGCACATGCACAAACCAGAATCATCATAGAGCATGTGTTCGGGATGCTGAAATCACGGTTCCGGTGCTTGGATACATCTGGTGGAGCCTTGCAGTACTCTCCAGGCACGTGTTCCCACATCATCATAGTATGTGCCATGCTACATAATATGATCCTGTGGAAGCAGCTGCAGCAGGGACAAAATGGTGAAGGCCCTCATAGCCCACCGCAATTGCCAAGGCCATTACAGGCACAGGGGGATTCAGACCATGAACACACTGTGCCAGCCCCAGTAGGCAGATGGAGGCATGCCCAATATGCCTACGCCTTGGCAAAGAGGGAATGTATAGCACATACTCTGACAGTGTAGGCCCCTACGGACTGACACCTCTCCACCTGCACACACAGTAAAATGGATGGCACACAAACATGACCACCTGTAAATTGTAATGTATAGGTGGCCCAATGTGTGACTCCTACATAGGCAGCCCTCAAACATTGTAAACACAACAGCCAGTGGAACACGGAATGCCAACACCTGAACAGTACATGAGCCTTACAGCATATGGTGGTGCTGTGTGCCTGTCACTTTCCCCGCCAGATATATATATATATATATATATATATATATATATATATATATATATATATATATATATATATATATATATATATATATATATATATATATATATATATATAGATATATAGATATATATATATATATATATATATATATATATATATATATATATATATATATATATATGTACACATATGCATATATATAATACAGACAGAAAGGGCAATAGAGGGATATATGGTGATATAGATGGATTCAGCGATATCTGCAAATATTATAGATAGTGCAACGACATTCATAACACCTTGGAGGTACAAATAAATAGGATACCGCCAACCATGGAATGTGTAACATACCGACATGCGTAACCACGAGGCTGAAAGACCGATAGAACACAGTACCGGAACAGTAGCTCCGTGAGTAATAGTATGATGATATGAAGGGACTGTTAGTCACCGCTGCCGGTGTTGCGATCCACGTAGGTACTGTGTTCAACTGTGTCTGTGAGTGCCGCAGTCTGTGTAAGTGTGCGTTGAGGGTGCCGTGTGCATCTCTGTGTGACTGTAATGTGTGTGTGTGTGTCCGCAACATGTGTTTGTTAGTGCCAAGTCAGAGGCAGATCAGTACGGTAGGTGTGGGTATAGCTAGCCATAGGCATACGGTTACTACCTGTCCCACAGTAGGAGGGACAGCCCCACCCTGGGCAGGTGTGTCCTGACATAAAACAGTACAAAGGGCAAATGTCCAAGATGGTAGGACATAAATATGTCCCATATATAATGTAACAGTCGTATTTAATAGTTATGCCTGTATGTAAGAAACGTAAATGTTACATGCAATATGATAAGTAGCCAAAGTCACACAACAATAGGTATGTAGTGAGGATAAAAGTATGTGCTAACCTGTGTACTGACCGTGGCTACGTGTTGGCCTGTAAACACCGCTGTGTGTCCCACAAGTGTCCAACATTGACCATATGAAAAGGTAGCAACCCATGGCAAACAGGCTCTTTTAACAACACAACCACAATGACTGCAAATATGTGGGACAGAAATACAAGGGATAGCTGTCACTTACACATATCCCTTGATATATCGCTGCAATTACGGAGGTATACAAGTAGCAAGCTCACCTGCAGACGATATAGAAACCAATTAACAATGGCCCAACGTACAATCCCGTAACATAAGTCTACTAACTGTTAGCTCTCTAATTAGGGACGGAGCCCACACACATATATACGGATTATGTAGAAATGCAAGGCCCACACACCTGTATATGCTATGTACACCCACCAACATCCTCCACACTAGAAACTAAAGCAATACAGACTGTAATAGCAGCACAAACATCCAGTCAGTCAATTATATCTGCAGAACACTCAACATACCGTGTGAGAGACACAATTAAAGGCGTCATGCAAAATTACAGGCGTTGTATAATGGAACAAACAGCCATGTTACAGGTTTTGTTTGCAATACTCCGTTATCAGACTTTGGGATGACAGGTACACCCACATGTTGAACCAAATACTCTACCTGTCACACACAATCCACGGGGGACATGAATCCAAACTATACTTGTCTCCATGCATAGCAGTTGCAGTTACACATAACAAAACACAATACAGACCGTCTCCCCGAAGGTAGGACAAATAGGCAATGCCCAAGTGGAGAATCCAATTATACCCCACTGTTGCCGTGTAATTGGCGAATGGAGTAGCTGCACAGCTGATATGCAAATAATTAGTCACTCAGGATCACCAATTGGCGGGATGAATCCACATGTTACAGGTATCGACGTATATAAGGATGACTTGCCAGACATTCAAACCATATGCTCATACTGAATACCAGTTGAAACACTGTGAGAGAGATAGAAACGAAACGCCGTAACGACAACAAGGTATGTAGAACACCCGATATGTAAGGTTATGTATAGCATGATCTGTATTAATTAGTTTTATTGTATGTATAGCCTGGTTTGCATTAATTAAACGTGTCCGAAATGCATAAAGTGGGGAAAGGTATTTTATGTAGTGATGTCTTGCTGAGCATACTAACGCTTGTAGAAACTGTGCGTCCAGCAGTGGGACACAAGGTACATAGCACAGACACCACAAGGGATGCTACATGAGGGCGTTAAACAGAATAATTCCATACAACCCGCCGTCAGTGGTAGGGTATGTCCAACAAGGACGTGCCATAGCAGGGGATAGTAAATGTTGATATACTGTCACAGCACACATGTGTATGGGCATATAACGTTAATGACATATGTAAGGTGGTCCCGCTGTGCAAGTATGCTTTGCATTATGGGATACTATGTGAAATATGTGTAATGTATAGTATTATAGGTAGATATGACAGATATTCTACACAGCATAACAGGCATATCATGCATACCACAGGTATTGTCTATTGGTATGTACAATAACAGGATACATATGGCTTGTAGGTATGGGACATTGTAATAGCATGATAGCTAATCTAAATGGAAGGGCTACCAAGTAACCATGCACAAAGGACATGTAATAGCTTCACAGGTGCATAGTGGGGTACTACGCAGTCTGGCAAGTCCATGTGTAAGCACAACTACAGTGTTCACACTAGTGGCACCTCTCTAGGGTAGTGTCCTGTGAACAGCAGAGCCAGGTGTCACCTGCACCTCTGCACAGTACAGCCACTGCAGTGATCCCAGGCCTACATGTGTCTCCCAACCACCAAGGGAGGTATCACATGAACAGTGCTACTGAGTGTCCCTGCGTGATGTACATAGGACTTATGTTCCAAAGCATGGTGAGTGTCCGGTTTGGAAATGTAACCCACAAGCACATCCCACTCATTGTGGCGTGTGTGCACATATCCATGAGCATGTTGCTCACAGTGGCCTCTGCTTATGTTGCGTATGAATAGTATATCCATTAATAATGTTGTGGACATGGGCCCTGTCTGATCAGCAGAGGTCACCCCTGAATATGTAGTATGCAAATGTGTACAGATGTGGTGTCCGTAGTGCAGCCACATATTTAAACTGTCGGAGCTCAGTAAACGTCATGGCGTGTTAATGTTGTGGCATGTAAAGCAGTAGCTGTTGTGTAAGGTACACCTTAAATGGGGTGGTGTACCCTTGAATGTGTGTAGATGTCTTGAGTTCAGAGGTACAATGGGTGCCTATGTACCAGCTACACACCCAGTACAGATAGGTGTGGCCACGTAGAAGGATATCCATGCCACAGTGGCAATACGGTAACCACAGGAGTGGGTGCGACATATGTGTGTACTGCAAACATGTACAATGTGATATGTATGTTGGGGACTACCATCTACGTGATAGTCAGTGGGTGAATGGTGTAATGCAAAGGTGATGTGCATGCACCTTGTGTCATGCAGCTTGATATCATGATAGTCATATGATGTATCTGTCACAGCGACACCCGTATGGTTGGGGTCAGTATCAGCTGGTGGAGCAATCATGGCACTTGGTATGCAGGGGTTTGAAAGCTAGGCAGGGAAAGTCCCCTGTGCTAGCCTGTTCTGCAGGGAAGCATATACTGAACATGAGGGGCCCTATGAATGAGGACCATGGTATGCCAAATGTACCTGACATGTAGTAGGTACTATGGTATGCTGGCCTCACTGTGTTTCCTGTCCATGAGCCACATAGCATAACATCCTGAGACACAGAGTATGATGTGCAGGTGGATGTGTATGTTGTCAATACCAGAATGGGGAATGGTGCTGAAAGGCAATGAGAGGACAATGTAGTATGTGTGGACTCCCGTACCATCAGCAACTGCCCTGGTAACTCTATGAAAGGAGTCCACCATGTGTAGGGGCCATGCTCTGGCCCTAACAAGCCCAACCCAGGTGGCAGCAAAGGACGGGAGCCCAACAATGTCTCTGTGAATGATGTCCTTGATGATGTGCCCCATAGCCATGCAGAACAGTCCAGTCAGGTGTGTAGGACTATAGTCCCACTCGTGCATTATGGTGCCACCTGTGTGTAGTGTGATAAATGCTGCTGTGTGCCATTCAGGGGCTACAATGTCTGAAACAAGGCTATTACTGAATATGGTGGCCTAGTGGGGAGACATGTAATTCAGAGGTTGGTGGACATCACAGCCTGGGACGTTGGAAGGTGACATGGGGCCAGTGTCCCAGGACATATAGAGTGTAGGTCAGTACTGTGTAGGTGTGACCACAGGGACACCACAATGTTCATGTATGGATTGCGGCCCTGTAGTGAGTGAGAGCATGTAATGTCAGCATTGAATCCATCCTCCAGCATGTTGCCAACAACACCTGGGTCTGCAATGTTCCTGAGTGACTGTTGTATGTGACAGCAGATGTGGGTGTTGCCATCGACTACTGACATACCACCATAATGCCTGGTGGTACACCCTGGAATGTGTGGCAGTCATGTTTACGTAGCTAGTCTTGGAGTATGTGATGAGGGACCCTGTGGCCCCACCACGGCTGACCAGTGAGCCACCCCACACATGGGAATGTACACCACTGTGCAACAGCCTACACATGTTGTTGTACATCATATGTCCATGGGACATGACCACCAGAGTGGCGTCTGTTATCTGGTGTGTACCATCATGGCTCTGTGTGGAATAGCATGATCCATGCAGTTGTGTACATGCTAATGAAGTGCACTGGGGTATGTGTCAGCATTTGTATGTGCATTGTCCATCTGCACGGGTGTCATGATGTTAACAACCGCTGTCAGCAGACGTCTGTAGTAGGTGTTGTAGTACTCATGTACTGTGTATGCTGTGATGGGTGTGGTGCCGGGATGTGGCTAACAAGGTTGATTAGCATATGTTCGGAATCCACCAATGAGGGGATAACCCCAGGTGTGTAACACCAGTCACATGGTGGTAGTATTCATGCCAAGGGTAATGTAGGTCTTGGAGGTGATGTGTATGGGTTGATCCAGCAGAGTGGAGGGTATGACTCATGGATGTGTCGGTACATGAGTGGCTATCCCAGTGAAGTGTGGGGTAGTGTCAGTCACACATCAGTAGTAGCTGTCTGAGGCCCACTGTCCAATATACCAACATAGAAGGTATGTTACCCGTGGGGTATGATGTTGACTCTGTCGCTTGTTACAATGTGTATAGCGGTCCCGGACACAGTTAGTTGCACATGGAGCACCTCTGATGCATTGTGCTAAGTAACTTGCCAGGATGTGTGCAAAACATAGTGGGATATGGGAACCCCTCAGCTGTGGGTGTGCCGGTCCAGGTATGTGCCTGAAAGGTATGGTCTGTCTATAACCTGTCATTGCAGGTGTGCTCTGCAGAGCCTAGAGGCAGGTCCCAGTCACTGCAGAGATGTTTGAATGGTGCATTATAAGGTGTGCCTTGCCTGCGTGAGTCACAGAGGAAGATGCAAGCATTGTGTCACATGACCCCATGTCGTGCCTGCCAGTTCCCGTCCTGCCGGTGACAGTTATTGGAAACTGTGCAAGACAGGCAGTATAGAAGCAGGAAGAGCCTTACATGTGAGCTGTACTCCCAGGGCTGACAGGTGCAAGTCATCTGTGCCACAGCATTGTGTTTGACCAGGTCAGTCAAAGCGGACAGATACCAGATGCCTGTGGAATGACAATAGGAGCATAGGCAACTGTTGAAGTGACACAGTCGGTCGTTGTACAGTGGTATCGTGTCCGGATGAATGCAAAATGCTCCCCAGGGCTTGGCCCACACCCTCAGGGCTATAAGACTGGTGAGCTATTGCATGTCCCTGCACACATAGTCTGTGCAGTGGCATCACAGGGCAGTCACACTAACATGGAAAATGGCAGTCATATCGTACCTGGTGAGGTGTGGCATGGGTGCATAGGTTATGTTGCAGAAGCAGTTACCCGACAGCAAGATGTAAGCGACTAACGCCTTGTGTAGCCTGCTGTGTGGAACTGCAGTGTGACTCCCTACAGAGTCATCTATGACTGGTGTGTTGTGAATGTTGTAACTCACTATTGGCTGTATGTGATGGGCACACATGAGTCTGTGGGCTATAAGCTGGTGATGTTGTCTTCCATGATGGGGGCTACCTCTGATGCCTACAGTGAGTATGGAGACGTACTGCACAAGTTGTCCTCGTAGGTGTGGCCAGTGGTGTAGATTATGTGAGACTATGTGATGGGTGGGGTGTGTTGCGAATGTTACACATCCCCAAATGACTGTCAGGTGCAGTCAGGGTTGGTGACAGCATTACCCCCAGCCATAGCTGTCAACCTCCTGTCCCCAAACTGAGGAACATTAGCCCTCATACTGTGTGACAAATGGGCAAAACGTGGAACACTTACAACTGGCTTACTAACAGCTTCAACTAGGAAGGGCATATGATGGCTAAAATAGGCTGGTTTTACGTATAAAAAAGATATTCTAATGAATTAATATGATTCCCATCTATTTAGCCATGGCTAGCAGGTAAACAATTTCCAACAATGAATGTGTGACAGACCCTTCCAATGTAGAACCTTGAGGAACATGCACCTTTTAGAACCCCAAATGAGGTACGTTCCTTGTAATGAGGTACACCTGAGCGCTATGCCCCCAGCATGGCTGCAGAAGTGCATCCCCCACAGGCTGTAGTGCCGTATGTTGGGAGGTGAGCATTGAATGTATACATGAGACAATTGCTCTATTGCCACATGTATGACATATCCCTCATATAGACAGGCAGTAGCACTAGTACGTGACAGTTGGACATGCCTGTATATACAACCATGTCCCACAGGATATGTGCATTACGTGTGTACAACAGCTGTTGTACCATAAGCAAGCTAGGAAGTGTAGGACAGCCAGTGTACCTGTGGGAAATGGTGTGGAATGGGTGCTATAGTAATCAGTAGCTTATGACATGGTCACAAGATCTGAACAAGTGCCTAGCATGACCATACAATACAGATAGGGTGTTGGATAATATCAGCCCACAAGTGGTGATGACAGTCATTTAGGGTGGCACCGCACTATAACCCTGCTGAGTATGGTGTGCATGTCCATGAACCATTAGCACTGTAGATGTTAGCAGTACAGATGTACAAGACAGCACGGATATTTGATTACAAATACCTTTGCATGTCACAGGAGTGTTCCACCAGTGGCCTGTTGACAGACTCACAACTACAAAAGGTGCAACAGTGACATGTGCATAGCACACCAGTGCCAGCTACAGTAGAACAGGGTTAATGTGTTGTACCCCACCCTCATTGTAGCCCATACCACACAGACAAATGTTAGGCATCTATGTATGTAAGGCTGTGAATGGCCATGACCTATCAGTATAGCTGTGTCAGTGTTGTGAACAACATACAGAATGGGCTGTGTGGGTGAGGTGTGTGACATATGTGCACAGTCTGATGGATGATACCAGCAATGTCACCGCTAGGTGAACATCCCTGTACCCATAAACTACTACCTAGGCTGTGGTCAACATTATGGACACTGTGTAAGGGATGGTGCTGTGCAGTGCACCCCCTAACTTGGTGATGTCTCCAGGCCCCTTAGGTAGTCATATGAGGTACCCATGTCATGTCAGGGTGCCATCCATGAGCACGGAGATCACTGGACAGGCATATACAGCACTGTGGTGACCAATATTGGATCACATACCACCTTTAAGGGGTAATGGCTATGCATGGATGTGTGATACCAGCCTTCACAATCCTCACCTTCACTATGCAGCATGCTGTCTACCTTGCAGAAAGACATTTGCTACACCATGATGATGGACATGCTACATGTCCATATCCTGATCTATAAGACATATGTCATGGACAGCCACCGTCCTAATACTAGGATCGCCACAGGCTGGACAGATCCCTGTGCCATATATGTGACATACTCCCGCCATACCATGCAACCCTGTCCATCAAAGCTGCACGTGTCATCCCAGTCATACATGGTGTGATGGCAGCATGGTAGATGTACTATCAACTGACTGGATCAGTAATGTGGCACTGATGCACCTTGCGGTGGCACAATGGCTGTCTGTTACAGCTTGGAAACCGTGCCCGCACATGCTATGGTTGATAACCATCCCTGCAAATGTCGTCTGACTAGCCATTGTCCCATGTCTATCACATGTGCAATACAGGCAATCCGTGGCAGGATGTTGAACAGTTGTACAGTGCTGTGTAGATGTATGTGGCAAAACACATGCATGTACAGGTGTCCATGCGTATGTGTGCATTGTCACTGCTCAAGTCCATTACGGCGCTGTCTGTGTTGATATGTGACATATACACAGCATCCAGGTCAACAGCAGTACTGTGGACACATCCAGGCATGTGCAGATAGGTAAGAACACAAGTGCAGGCAAATAGACATGCCCACAGCAAGACAGCATTTACATGGAGTATGAACACTGTAATGAGGTGACACACATATATGGTGATGATATCCAATGCATAATGGGTGTGACGTGTGACACAAACACGTCAGTAGTGTCAATGTCATGATGCTTTGCAAAGATAACTGTGCAGATGTAGTAGATGTCATAGAAATGTATGTGCAGCAGTATCTCTGTACATCTCTGAAACTGTGGCCTGTCACCATCATTATGTCTTACAGATAATGCCCCGTACACGCCTCCCAGCATACACCCGCCAGGAGGATGATGTCCTCATCCCACAGCTCCATGACAACTATGACTTGTTGTTCAGCCATGTGCCACAGCATGCCCAGCAGTGGGATGACCTGTGGCAGGATCTACGCAGGAGGGTGAACGATGTGGGTGGCCATAACCGCACCTACCAGCAGGTGCGCAGACACTGCACAGACTTGATACGACATGCAAAACAGCGTGCCACTGCAATCGCCAGGGAACAAGGTGTAACAGGTGGTGGGCCACCAACCCAGCCCCCACTCACACACACCGAGGAGCTACTGGCCAGTCTGGGGACACCCAGGGAACAGCATCCAGAAACACTAGCTGCCATCGTGGAGGTGGGTGTCTCCCAACCAATGAGCCTGGAGTTGCCTGGTAAGTCAGTACTGCACATATGGCTATTATATCCCATGTAGTTGCATGTGACACTGTACATTATGTAAAGTAACAACATATGCAAGGTATGTGGACACACATGCTGCATACTACAGTATGCTACGTTGTGTATGCACAAATGTGCATATTATATGCTATTACACAGGTGAATGTGTTCACATGCACAGTACACCCTGTGGCTGTCATACAGTCATGGATAATGATCATACTGGTGTGTCACCCCTATACAGGTACCTCTGGCGTGCCGCACAGACATGAGTCCATTGCAGGTGAGACTGTCATCAGTATCAGGCATGTTGCAGTGTAGATCTATTTGTCATGCGGCCAGTTAACACTTGCACACCTGATGTTTGTTCCAGTCACGATATGCAGGTCGCACCACCCTTCATTCACACAGGCCACCCATGTGCAATATATACAAATGTAATGATACACCGACTTAAAACCACAGTACTTGCCATTGCGACATGTGTGGTCAGCTGTGCATACAACGGTGGAGGTGTTCTACAATGGAGGCATATGTAGTATGCATTGGAACAACATGTGTGGTACGCACACAGTACCACACAGTGAGCTGTGATATGGGCAGCCCACAGGTGTCACCATTGTGTCATATGCCCCTGCATTGGGTGCACACATTGTGATGTGCCACCTGACATGTCCCAGACATGTAGTATTCTGTCTGCAATATTGTCACACTATCGCATGACCTATACCCTACATACCAAACATACAACCCGTTGCCTGCATAGCCCTGTGGATTGTGACATATCTGACAACTATGGGTGTATGTCATATGGGACAACACAGACATGTGAGATAGATGCCCATCACACACAATTGGCCAACACATGTGCATACATGGCCATGGGGGATGGCCAGAGACATGTAGCCACACAGTACTTGGGATGTGTATACACCCTGTTGCACATTGTCCACACATGGTCCAATTATAGCCTTAGCTGACCGATTATACAGTTGATGTAGTACACTGGACAACCTAAAAGCCTGTGCACAGCTACTGGAGGTGTCACTGAAGTCTACCATATATGATCTGTTGAACATCACGACTGTGTTGCAGTTATGGCTATGCAATGTGTACATATTATGCATTCTACAGCAACATAGATGCCTCATGATGCCATGCAATGGCACAGTGTCTGTACTTCACACTGTATAGCAATGTAGATGGCTCACACTACCCTCCCATGCTCATGCACATTTGCTAAACATGCATTCTATCTGTAGGGCATACACACAACACTGCAATGTGAAGCCCATTATGATGCTGTACATGTGTCAGGACACCATTGTGTCAGACATGTATGCATGTTAATGCACATGCCAGCAGATTACATGTCAAGGTCACATCAGCCATGTGTACTGTTATCCTGTTCTGGGCCACATAGTGTATCATGGGGATGCATGCATTCTACCATGATTGTGTGAACTGCATGGCTACTGATATGACACCTGCTTGCTGTAGTGTGCACCCCAGGGAGGTATGCTTACTAACACTATTAATGTCTGAGCTGCATGCCCTCTGCTGTATCGCAGGCATGCTGCATGCCATCTGACAAATCACATGCATGGTGTGTCTGTGTGTGTCTGTGTTTGTGTGTGTGTGTCTGTGTGTGTGTGTGTGTCTGTGTGTGTGTGTGTCTGTGTTTGTGTGTGTGTGTGTGTGTGTGTGTGTGTGTGTGTGTGTGTGTGTATGTGTGTGTCTGTGTTTGTGTGTGTGTGTCTGTGTTTGTGTGTGTGTGTGTCTGTGTGTGTGTGTGTGTGTCTGTGTTTGTGTGTGTGTGTGTCTGTGTCTATTGTACTTTACAGTATTTCTTTGCATTCACAGGTGATGTAGGTGCGTTACCCTCCTGTGGTCCATCTGATGTTAGTGTCCCCACAGATACTAGCGGTGATGAACATATGCATGAGGTACAGGCAGGGTTGTCAGGGGCTGAATCTGTGCCAATGGTTACCATCCCAGCTATGTCTCCCTCTTCCCCGCACACAGTTCTGCTGCCAACACATACCACATCACCAGTGGCCATAGAGGAAGGACAGTCAGTGTCTGTTAGTGTGGAACAGGAACATGTGGTGGCTACAGAAGGTGTGTCTACACACCATGGTGTTAGTGTAATGACTGCAGATGTGCCACACAGGCATGTGGCTGGTGCTGCTCATAGGAGGACCTCAGGCAGACATGCACCTGCAGGACAGAGCGCAGCAGCTGGTATCACCAGACGCATGTTCCAGACTGTAATGGCGGCACAGGCACATGCTGAACGGCAGAACAGAGAAGGGCAGAGGCTGCAGAAGGCTGCTATCCATACCCTAAATGACAACATCCAGGCATTGGCAAATGCTCAACAGCAGATTGCTAATGTTCTGGATAGGCGATTAGGTGAAATGGTCGGAATCCTTGACCGAGGCATGGCAATCTGCGAGCGGGAGCTGTCTGTGCTGGAACACCTGGTAGGAGTGAGGCATAGGCCACGTGGACGTAGGCCAGCAACACCACCTAGTGTAGGTCGACGTGAGCGTGCCGCCTCACATGCCCACTCCCATAGTGCCGGTAGCAGTAGCAGTGCGGCTGGTGCTGCGCTGTCAACACCAGGACGTGGCCCTGGACATTCTCAGTGGGGACACGGTTCCAGCGTACATGTGTCGTCAGACAGTAACCACTCTGTACCTCCACCTGGTAGTGCCCGTGCCACCCCAGGCAGGCACAGGTCACGTGGCCGTGGACAGACACAGTGAGCTGTACAACCTGCTCTGTACAATCTGGGGCTGTCAATTATACCCCGTGTAGGCCTCACAAATGGCATAACTGTGTACACACATACACGCACACAGCAAACACAACTGTAGGGCTCCACAACATCCACATGCATTCTGCACAGACACGTCCAGTCAACTCACCGGCCCTTACACACACACATGATGTTATCCATTGGTGCAGCCTATGCCCCTGGCAAACATATCACCCTGTGCATATGATGAAGCCTGTGCCGCATCCCTGTCATCCACACCATCGGTGCAGGGTTATGCACAAATATTCTGATGCACAGGGTGAACAGCATAGTGAGAGGTGTATGTAATATTACCTGTGTATGCATAGTGAGGGGTGTGTATGTTGCAGTGGTTGTGTGTGAATACTGAGAGATGTGTATGTGACATAGGTTGTGTACTGTCGATATGCACCAGTCATACCATGTAGTGCAGGTGCAGCATGCATTGTGATGTGTTCACGGTATGTGTCTCGGTTACATCTGTAGCACCATGTTGGTTGTGATACCCTGGTTCCCTCCTATGGTGTGCTTGCATGTGCCTACAGGTAGCAGTGTTTGCAGTCCCCCACGTGTAACTGTGGATTACTCACAGGCACGTCTGGCAATATCAGCATGCTACATGTACCCTCAACCTGACTGTTGGACACACCAACATGACACAGATGTCCGCACATATACTGCACCTGACGCATGTGGTCGGTGCCACAGGCTACACTGGACACAGACGTGACATACATAGCAGGACACATTGCAGGTATGGTGACATGGTGCAGGGGTTGTACACAGCGGCCTGGCCAATGATGATGTGAGGTGTCACTTGGTAGCTGGAGGCCACACTGTGCAGCTGTAGGACCCTATAACAGTACGGGAACATGGCCGCATTCACGGGGTGTACACCACTATAACGCACTCCCCATAGTGTGCAGGTGGGGACCCATGCCTATGTGGTCATCACCCTCACAGTACTATGCACCCACACGACGTGTCACAGAGAAGGGACATGCACAGGTAGCCAGTATGGCTGGGACCTATGGCATCAACAGGGTAGTGCAATGCATTACCATTACGGGTTAGTCACCATGTGGAGTTAGTGATCATTTCCCACCGTATATTAGCATACACCCTCACACCAAGCACCAGATATACATACAGACACACACACACTGTGGTGACCACACATGTGTATACGGACAACTGACTTGTGTGATGCACCACACCGGCCGACGTCATGCTTCCCACACTGACGTATGTACAGATCTCTACAACGGCGTACAGGGATGTGTAGCAACTGGGACATATTCCCCGCGATATGTGGCATCTCTGGTTACACATTCAGACACACATGGCAGTGCTGGGAATGATACACCTGCCATATGATGACACGTTTGATAGACATGCAGCGGTATTGATTGCATTATGTGTACCAATGCTATATCTGGCAAATGTGCTGCTATATGCACACGGGAGGTTGTAGGTGTTACAGGTGCCATGTGACATATAGTTGTTAACACCTGACCGCTGTGTATGCATTATGTCAGCACCGTCACGTAACAGCGACATAGCGTACTGTTTGCACATGGCATGATAGGATGGTGTGTGACACAACTGTGAGCCACCCCCTGCACACATACATCTAGACAGGTGGTTCACCACGTTATGTACACACATCCCTCCATACGTGCTGTTTGTATGTCACCGTATACAGGTGTCAATGATGGGTCTGCATTGTGACTGCATGTCGTAGGTAGGTGCAACTATGTTATGGACATCGGCCACTGCACATGCATGGTTGCTGCATGCACAGTACAGATGTCACATGTGTCTCCTGTTGCCATGTTTGTATGCATTGCTATTGTTGGACATGTGTGTTGACATACATAACACATGGACTGTGGTATGATATCACGGGTGTCACAGGCGACCAGTACAAGGGTATGTGTCCCGGTCAACACTGCTACCCCCTGTAGTGTGAGCATTCAACAGACATGGGCCCACCTTCCATTCGCGTGTGTAGCATTGATTAGGCCAGTGTTATGCACGAGGTACATCAAAAGCTATGTATATATGTGTTGTGTGTGCAGTCCATGCACACATCCACACAATCACATGTATGACATATCCAGACGTGTGTTCATTGGTGTACAGCAACAGTCAGGTGTCACAGCTGTGTAAGGGCCGTGGTATGTCTTGAGCCGACCTGTTCATGTATACTGGTATCATTGCAATGCATAACACCTGTTGGATCCCTGTTGGTACATGTGTACTCTGCACAGCTGGTGTACACCTCTGTACAGCCCAGTGGTCATGTGTCACATGGTGCTGTGGTACTGTAAGGCTGTGTAGTGCTGCACCGACATGGTGCTGACTTGACAGCTACAGTGTACACTGCAGTGTGTACGTGTGACCTGCACCTGTGACAGCTGTGATGGCAGCTGTGTGTGTACAGGTCACTGCATGTGTGACCGCCCTGTGTGTGAGGACAGTTATACCTTACTGTGCCCTTCTGTACTTTGCCCTTCTGTGTGTACACTCCATCTGCATGCAAGACGGCCCTTTGCAACAGCTAAGTGTGTGAGCATGCCCAGTATGCTGTTGTGTAGATGGACACACAGTACAGTCCATGTACGCAGTTGTGTAGATGGACACATGGTACATTTCACACTGCGCCCTTCCGTGATTAGACTCCATGTGCATGCAAGATGGCCCTTTGCAACTGCTAAGTGTGTGAGCATGCCCAGTACGTCATTGTGTAGATGGACACACAGTACATTCCAAACTGCGCCCTTCCGTGATTAGACTCTGTGTGCATGCAAGATGGCCCTTTGCAACTGCTAAGTGTGTGAGCATGCCCTGTATGCCGTTGTGTAGATGGACACACAGTACATTCCACACTGCGCCCTTCCATGATTAGACTCTGTGTGCATGCAAGATGGCCCTTTGCAACTGCTAAGTGTGTGAGCATGCCCAGTACGCCGTTGTGTAGATGGACACACAGTACATTCCAAACTGCGCCCTTCCCTGATTAGAATCCGTGTGCATGCAAGACGACCCTTTGCAACTGCTAAGTGTGTGAGCATGCCCAGTACACCGTTGTGTAGATGGACACACAGTACATTCCAAACAGATGTGTGATACTAAGCATGTGGGCATGGCCATTGACATCCTGTATAGCCATGGTGGTCATCCAGGCAACAGATGTCCATTTTCAATGTCACGATGGATGCCTACATTGAACACACTGGTTGCTCTCTCGAAGGGTGTACTGTCTGTGGCACATCCCGTATCTATTTAATATTGTAGTACTCCGTAGATATTTAGTTGGCCCGATGACAGCACTGCCATGTTTGTGTACGTCTACCTTGGGACAGTAATATGCTTTCAGACTGCTCACTCTCTAAACATTCCCTATCGGCATCTTTGCCTTTGCGGATGATGTCACCCACCTAGAAGTATGCCTCTGGGAGTGCTGTGTTCAGTAATCTCGGTAGCGCGTTCTGTAAATGCATAATGCTGTAGTGTGATAAAGTAGTTAGGTGTATGTTCAACTCCCGGCCCTGCCAAGTGTGTGTGTGTGTGTGTGTGTGTGTGTGTGTGTGTGTGTGTGTGTGTGTGTGTGTGTGTGTTTCCAGCTGCCTGGGGACACAGTAATGCTTTTAGATGCCTCACAACACATACATTCCCCATCGGCGTCTTTGCCTTTGCGGATTATGTCACCCACCTAGAAGTATGCCTCTGGGAGTGCTGTGTTCAGTAATCTTGGTAGCGTGTTCTGTAAATGTGTAATGCTGTAGTGTGATAAAGTAGTTAGGTGTATGTTCAACTCCCGGCCCTGCCAAGTGTGTGTGTGTGTGTGTGTGTGTGTGTGTGTGTGTGTGTGTGTGTGTGTTTCCAGCTGCCTGGGGACACACTAATGCTTTTAGATGCCTCACAACACATACATTCCCTATCGCGTCTTTGCCTTTGCGGATGATGTCACCCACCTAGAAGTATGCCTCTGGGAGTGCTGTGTTCAGTAATCTCGGTAGCGCGTTCTGTAAATGCGTAATGCTGTAGTGTGTTAAGCTAGTTAGGTGTATGTTCAACTCCAGGCCCTGCCAAGTGTGTGTGTGTGTGTGTGTGTGTGTGTGTGTGTGTGTGTGTGTGTGTGTGTGTTTCCAGCTGCTTGGGGACACAGTAATGCTTTTAGATGCCTCACAACACATACATTCCCTATCGGCATCTTTGCCTTTGTGGATGATGTCACCCACCTAGAAGTATGCCTCTGGGAGTGCTGTGTTCAGTAATCTCGGTAGCGCGCTCTGTAAATGCATAGTGCTGTAGTGTGTTAAGGTAGTTAGGTGTATGTTCAACTCCCGGCCCTGCCAAGTGTGTGTGTGTGTGTGTATATATATATATATATATATATATATATATATATATATATATATATATATCTTTGTAATATGTATGTGGATATTAGCACTATTGAATGTGCTGCATTGTCTGTACATGTTCACCTTGGATGTATCTGAATGTGCTATGGCTCTGTGATAGTGCACATACTGTGTGCTGTAGTGATCCTGGGTTATAGTTGTGTAGTGACCAGTTATTTTGTTGCTGGGTATTACCAGGGACATTGAAAACAATGATAGTACAGCACCTTTAAACGGTCATGTGCACATCTCAGCAGCAGTCAGCAGTGGTTATTACTTTGGAGGATGAGTATGGCTCATATAACTATGTATTAAATGACAATACTATGCAAATCAGGTTAACATTACTGACACCCGTTTATCCACAGGTTGTGATACAGATCTCAAGTATGTATGTGTATACATTGCCAGGTGCAGGACTGGACTATGGTTGAATGCATGGAGGGGTGTCCATGGCCAGGAATGGCGATCTGTACAGCCTGGCAGGTACAGTCTGTGACTGTCCCACAACCTCCAGTATATGGCTGGCACATGCTGAAACAGTGTACATGCAGAGACACACATAAAACAAACAGCTAGGGATAACACATACACACACACATTGCATCAACATTGGGCCATGCAAAACCTGTTGTCCCTCACACACACACAAATGCATACATGTTGATTGGCTGGTTCACTGACAGGCCCTGGAAAATAAACTACATACCCTGTGCATATGATGACACCTGTGCCACCTCTTGTAATGTGTAACATTGATGCAGGTACAGACTAACATGGTGCTGATGCACAGGGTGGCTTCATAGCACTGTAATAATATTACAATGTTGTTAACATAAAGTGTGATTTCCTTCTAGGTGTATGTAAGCAGGCATGATACATTACAGCTATGATCATCAATGTAGTATAGTGTACAGCACTGTTAATTCTGAAGATGTATTATCCATCCATGGGCCATTTGACTGACGTGTGTAGTATTGGCAGCATGTGTTTCAGAGTGTGCAGTATGTCTGTGATGTGTGTAGTACAGATTTACATGTATTTATATGTGAACATGGTGAAGGTGCACAGTCTGCATGTACATGTATAGTGGACACATTGGAATGGTGACATGCCCTGTATTTCACACTGTTAACACTTCATAGTTTCTGTTGGTGGCCAGTATGCATTATACTACACATATTGTTGCACTTGTCTACACATGTGTGATTGCTATGGTTTTACATGGTGCTGTGGGTGATACTGTTACTATCTGTCATAGTTTTGCATTATGGTAGTAGACACGACCTCAACAGTCTGAATAACCAATTGTTATATGATATCTTCACAACTGACCCACACATGTAGGACACACAGTAGCATGTGGATCCTACATGTACAATACTATACCAGTACGCACTGGTTTTGACCGCCACACATTGCTGGGACCATTACTGTTTGACATATAGCCATGTTAGTTACAAGCAAAGACAATAGGGATATTCCTGTCCACATCTGGGAATTCATACTGTGGCCTAGAATGCATTCTGCACATGACACAGTTATTCTACACAAGGGTATCATACAGACAGATACGTGTTATCCAACCCATGCTGTACACCTATAAGGCTAAACAGAGTCAGTTATCCACAATTACTACACATACTTTACCAACAGTAACACATATGTATTACACCCCAATATGTATAATGGGTAACAATGTGTACATATAGATATGTGCTATGTCATTTGTCATTTGATATTTGCATTTACAATGGTATTTTGAAGTACATCACTGTATCACATATGCAATGAGAGTTCTGCATGCATATCCTCCAAGGTGGTTGTACAACTATGATGAATGTCCATTATTGACATACTTTGCTGTGTTTGAACTGTTCTGCAGTAATACACATACATGAACAGTCACTCACACTATGTATATAAACTGTCATGTGTGTGTGTGTGTGTGTGTGTGTGTGTGTGTGTGTGTGTGTGTGTGTGTGTGACACAGATGACCTAGGCCACAGACAATTTTGGTACATGTAGTTGACAAGTGCTTTAATGCTCCACCAGATGTGTCCAGGCACCAGAACTGTGACTTGAGCGACACAAACACATGCTAGAGTAAAGTTTCTGTATGCGTGTGCCTCATTATGGCATTCCTGTTCATGTGTGTGTGCATTTCTGATGTGTGTCATCAGCCACAGTTGAACTGGACATCCGGCATCCCCCACTAGGTGACCATGAGGGTTGTCCCCATTGCCAAATGTTTTGTACAGCTGCGTCAGATGCCACATATCGGAAGCATTGCAGCTTCCAGGGCATCCAGCACACACATTCATTATTATGGGCTGGCCATCACACACAAACCGCCACTTCATGGAGGGGAAGCCCTTGTGGATGATGTAGGCCCTACCACACTCACTGGCTGGTGCTTTGATGCATATGTGCGTGCACTGTATTGCACACAGTACTTAGGGTATTCCACTATTGTGTGGAAAAGACACATATTGCTGCCCAATACCTTACGGGAATTGGGGATATATACATCATCACTGACATGTGCTGACATGGCATTCATGAACTGGTGCAGTACCCTGGATGCTGATGTTTGTAAAATCCACATCATATCACCAGTTGATCTCTGGAAGATACCTGTTGTTGGTATCCTTAGGGCAACACATACCTTGGTTTCCACTGGGATAGGTTTCCCTCTGTTGGTTCTGTGTGTGAGACATGGCCTGCACAGATCCACAATCTTCTGCAGGAGGTCTCTGTCCACTCTATAGCGCTCTACTATCTCCAGCTCATGTAGCCCCTGGTAGGTTACCCTGTGCCTGCACACTCCTCTCCGTCTACTCACTGTGTGATGCTGAGCAGCATTCACATTGGCACAATCCTCCACATGTTGCATATGTTGACGTATAATAGCAATGGCAGCCCCTAACATTATGTTGTCTCAGTTAAGCTTTTACAGTTTTCACTTCTCTTAGTATACTACAGTGTTGCAGTGTGTCTGAGAAAAACATGGTGGACTGCTGTTTGTAGAGTTGTATGTGCTGTGCTGTGCTGGCCTACTGTACTGGCTGTGTAATATACTCAGTCTGATTGTTTTCACCTGCTAGCTGTGGTAGTTCTCCTTGGTTAACTTACTGCTATTTGTTTACCTTCCTTTTCACTGTTTGTGTCCACAGTGAGTGGCGCCGTGCACAGGAGCACAGTGAAGTGCATATCCACTTCCACGTGCGCACACAGGCTTATACATGCGTACAAACACTTACACTGGCTTACACAACATTACACGGGCTTCAACAATCTTACAGTAGCTTACTCATTCTTCAACTCGCGCACACGGGCTGACACACATGCACACATGCTTACTCAGGCTTACAGGCTTGCACGGGCGCAAACACACTTCACCAGGTTTGCAAGGAACTTCAGTGATATCCATGGTGTACACCGTCAGTTTACTGACTTTACCTAGGATAAATCATAAAACGCCTCTTCCACTGATGAGTCACTGACAGCAGACATGTGACACACTGCTCCACTAAGATTACAGTGTTTTATACATACATACTCATGATGTCACCTATCTCCTATGCTGATAGTCCCCTTAACCTACTCTTACACTGTAGAGGCTTGGCCCATATGGCATGACAAATTGTGCTTCACTATTCTCAGCCTCAATTGCATAGGATTGCCTACTAATGCTTGGTTACATCTCTGAGAGTGCGCTTCCACACATAGCAACTACTACTCAGTAGCCATGTTGTCTTCAGCTTGCCATTCACCTGCATGACGAACTAACTTTTAACTGACATTACAATTTGTATGTATATTTTACATATTTGTCTTGTTTTGTATGCACAGCGTGTACTCGTGCCGCTGCGCTTCGCTTAAACACCGGAGATCGGGGGAGGACAACTAGAGTTTTATTAATTTCCAATGGAAAAACATGCCACTGGCCTTATATTTGGCCATTGGCATGCTTCTTCAACTAAATCCATCCTTTATTTGCAGATGACATTGCTCCGTTTAGCTACTTGCAGAACGTTACTCGGTTAACATCCGTGTACATTTCTGCACATAACTCTACTCTTGCACGGACAGCTTACTGTTTCATGTATCGCATATTTTACATCATTTGCATAGCTTTCACCTACAAATGGGGTAATTTGCATATCCTAACATTGTCCGTGCAACGTTCGTTTAAGGGGCTGTGTTACACGCCCCTACAGGATATTGCTGAATAGCTCGGCAGACATCTTGCCTTGCTCTACTCTTACTCTACTCGTACACCGACCAAAGCTTTGTGAATCCTGGCCTAAGCTTTGATGTGTGCTAATATGTCTATTTGTGGAGTAAGCATGGCTGTAGGTATGTTTTGACCTGCTACGTCTGTCATTTCTACAGAGCACCTCCCACTTTCATCATTTGTAGAGGTGACAGCCCTATAGGAACTATATGTACAGCTGTGACATTTAACAAGTCCACACATACCTGCGGTCAATACTAAACTGACTACTTCAGCACTTTTCATACCTTCAGATTTGTCTTGTAGTGGTATAGTTGATGATACTGTTTCCTATAACATGTATCTGTTTCTGATACAAGATATGTCATTTTATTACACCACTACACACAATATATGAAGAAATCACAGGCCAGATGCCATTACATTCCTTTTGTAGGACACACCCACCCAGAGTGTTGTGTTCCTCACAAAAGCCAACAGGTGCTAATCAAAACATATTCTGCTATCATCTACCTTATGTGTTCACCGGTATTTGCGCTTTCCGTCAGTGGCAGAACTCACATGCGTGTGTGGGAGACTGAACACTGTATCGGGGACACTGCATAGCACCCTGAGGGACACATTTATGTTGTTTCTATTAACCTTCCACATTGACTATCACAGGGCATTAGTATTCATCCAAATTTATCGAGGTACATGCTTTTGACTTATACATGTTTTGTCATTTGTCATCACGTCTTTCTTCACACCTGTCCACCTAATCTCACTAGTTCTGTACATTTATTTAGGTCAGGGTTACCTTCATACCTCTCAACTGTACACATTTTGGGTAAATGTCCCAAACTTAGACGTCTGATTTTGTTCCTTTTTTAATAATATTGTGCCTTTCTGGTAATTTAGTGGGAAGTCATTAGGGACTGTGGGGTTAGACAATAATGACAGACATTTGTAGTTTACAATTAATAACCCTCAAAACATTAATACTAATGACTGATCCATTATTCTATCGACGTTCTGACTTTGTAAGAGGAATATTTGAGATATTCCCTATTTGTACTTATTTTAAAATGCCTTTGTCCAGATGTCTTATTCTGATTGAGAGGTATGGTTACCATCTTATTAAATGCGCATGCGTCCATGATAATCGCTTACATGACACTAATATAACTCCCTACGTCTTCCCCCAATAGTTTACACAATATCCAGTAGATGGGTTCTTCATTTTAGGAAGTTAGAGGCGTCTGCTATACCCACATAGGAATATTAATCACTCCCATGGGGCGGACCTCATAAATCTGTGCCAACCAACACCTAGGCACCTAGGCCCATTATTGCATACCCATGATTCCCAGACCTGACACCCCTCCACAGTAGTCATAACACATATTTAATGTGAGCGATAATAAAGTATGACGACACTTCTAAGCACTATCCACTCTCCGCATGTCGGGACATATGTCATATATTCTGTCAACCCATGTGTTATTACACTTGCACAAGCTACTGTTGCATGTACAGCTATATTGTAGTTGCGGATGACACTTCTTTGCAGCAATCATTACAGGACAGTGTGTGTATAGATTCACAATTTTTGGGGTCCTGCAAAGGACACCTATATCCATGTTTAAAGAGTAGGACTTACAGATCTGGCACACTGATACTTTTCGGGCAATAGTTTTGAGAGCAGCAGTGTATTTACCTTAATTACATGTCTGTATGTCTATCCATACTAGCTATGGAGTAACCTATTTATGTACATGTGTTATATCTACGAGGGCATTTGTTTATATGTTTGTTAGGTATATATCAATTAATGTTGTATGTGTTTGAGTGTATATATATATATATATATATATATATATATATATATATATATATATATATATATATATATGTCTGTACATTCTTTATTTCATATATTTATTTAGTTTAAGTCTGTGGATATATATCTATACACAAATGTATATATCCATATATAGACATTACGTGTAGAAACCAGCATTCATTTGCTATGCTGTGAGCGGATTACACACGCACAGGCGCACTTGCATTTCCTTATTGTGGGTTACGTGCAGGCGCACATGCATATCCTTATTGTGGGTTACATATGTTTACTAAGTCTTTGTGCTTACGTGGGCGTTAACTGTAATCCAGTTAACGGACATATGCGAAACACACGTTCACCTTTACATATTTAAATGTCTGTACAGCATTCATTAACTTTAACATTATATGTGCTGTAGTCGTAGTTGAACTGGGACTGCATTCACGTTGGCCAGATGCTGTAACCACTATACTTTTGGTGTTCTGACTCATTTATATGCATACCCATAGTACATAGCTACATTAACATATGCCTCATCGCTTCACTTACGACACAGGCATCCATTCTCCTGCTGGGAAAAATGCGGTACTACATATTACACATTCCCTATTCCCTACTGCTCTGGACCCAAGCTGCATATTTAATCACTGCAGGGATATTCAGAACCCCAAGGCTTATAGTCCTGACACATACAAGTCTTTAATTGTCAGGGTGTTCATGTGGTGATCTGGGTTTAGGCTTTTCCGCCTGGTGAACGGAGCTGCCCTGACTGTGTTCAAATGTCAGACAAAGCACATGGACAGAGTTTGTCCATTTTAAACATTTTATCTGTGTTTACAGACACAGGTGTTTGGGCACCTGTCAGCAGCTTATAATGTTGGCAATACATAATATGGGTGGGGGTACTTACAATACATAATCCACGGTGAGTGGTGTTCCCATTCACATTATTTTACCTGTGTTTACAGACACAGGTGTTTGGGCACCTGTCAGCAGCTTATAATGTTGGCAATACATAATATGGGTGGGGGTGGTTACAATACATAATCCACGGTTAGTGGTGTTCCCATTCACATTTGACTATTTCCTGTATTCATTCACACGTGGATTATTATTTTGGACATGAATTAACTATGAATTAACTACAGGTATGCAGTAGTACAGTAAACATATGTGAAGGTTTGTTACAGTAAAAATGTAGGGACCTCTGTAATACTCGGGGACCACCCCACATCCTTCACAACATTTCATGCTAATGTACATACTATTATTCTGTGAACTTTTTTAGTTTGTGAGACCAGTATCCCTATCTGTCCCTATTTGTCCACCCATCATTTTAGGCTTTGTCCAGATTTTGTTGCTGTAATAGGTTGAGAGGTGGTGTCAGTATGTGATTGAGTTGAATATATACTGTCGATAATTCAGTGGGGAGTAGGGTTACCACCTCTTCCTCTTTGCGAGGGGAAGTCCCACTTTGGACAGTTGTGTCCTGCGATGAAACCTAAGACATGGCAAGTGTCCTGTGATTTTAAGACAAAGGTATATTTCTTATTTTCTTTAATAGTTGCTTGATACAGGTATTTTGTATCTGAAACACATAACTATTATTTGGGATAGCATAAGCAATTCATATGCTATGACATAAGCTTTTATCTTGGCAAACAAGTGTAATTCTGTCCTTTGCACTGGCTGGGGGTATGTTTTATCCTGCAAATTCTCACATTTCTACAACAGATGTCCCACCTTGGGCATCTGAACAGGTGGCAACCCTAGTGGGGAGACCTGCATGGTGGACAGGTGTTCCATCCTGCGTAGTATGTTTTGCATGTCTGTCTAGAAACTGAACAGTACCGTGACTACACATACATGTTTTGTCCAGATGTGTACAGTACTAAACACCGTGGCGTGTAAACAACTCTGATGTTTCAACAGGTTACTTATCCCACGTGGGATGTACACACATTTTGCCAGAACATGGACACGCGGGCATTTGGATTTACATAACTGTGATGGGATATTTACACACGTGGGATACATATTTGCAATCCTGACACTGCCTAGGATGATACTTCCTACTACATATGGGGAATACTCGCTATGTGTAGGTGTACGGCTGCGCAAGGCTGGTAGCTGGATTTGGTGGACATTCGGACATGGGTGCGGGTTATGTGCTATACAGGGGTTGTTGCGTATTGCATTTGCATGCATGGGTTCTGCATTTGGATGTACCGGTTCCGCATATAGAATCCTATGTGTATGTGCCGGTTACGTTCCTGTTCATGTGTATAGCACATTTTAATATTCATATGTTTGTGTGAGTTTGGTATACAATTTGGACTGTCAGGTTTCTTTATGGTTGTTATATGGCCACAACTGCCCAGCTGTGTACTATCACTACCACTGTGGGACTGCTGGTGACCCTGCCCATGGGGCTAGATGTGTGTATTGGCGGCACGCTGACATGATGTGCTTCACTTCCGCTGGGTATAACTACTGACAGTGCAGTACATTACGGACACACGATTTTAAATATCATTTGTTCCATGGACGGAAACTCATATTGTGTTGCGTGCATTTCTGTTTGGTTCTCCATTTTGTATGGCCGGGAACTGTCTTGCATGCTTTGCATACGTTTCATTATCCACGGACACTGATAGGTGCGATTACTATTGCTATAATATTCAGCAGTTTAGGTTGCTCATCGACAGCCGACATTGACATGCCTCCGGGCGCAGCTTAGTAATGCCCCATGCACTCACGCATGTGTCCTATGCACGCGGATGTGGTGGCAGCGCACCTTCATTAATATGCATATGGTGCTACTACACCATATATACGCCGCACGGCCGGCGCAGGCCTTACACCGGCCTTGCGCCAAGCTTCATGAATCCGGGGGAATGACTTCTAAGTATGAGAAAAATGACATCATCTTGGATGCCCTGGTCCAGTATGGCAGCCATCTTTAGGCCCAATAGATGAAGTGTGGAAGAGATGGCTGTGGCATGACATCACCCATCATGGTGAACGCTGTACATGGTCGAAAGCGAACACAAAAGGCATGTCAATGGCAATGCTCTGACATAATACTCTGAGCAACAAATCAAGTCTACCTCTATGAAAGGGACAGGAATGCCATAGGTGTTTTCCTTCTGTTTGAAGGAATTATGTACTGTTTGCATTATTGCTACAGCAATATGGCTTTCTTGTATCAGAGCATTTTGAGAAGCAAAAGAGTTGACATTGAAAAACATTTTAATTTGCTGATTGCTTCCTCCAAAGATTTATTTCATACTGCAATTTCTGCTTCCAGACTTCTATACTTTGTGGTTATCTAGAGAATTGCATGGTCATACTGATCATCAATTTTGCAACATAATTTTCTTTCATCCTGCATATTAATAAGAATTTAATTCATCCTGCCCTTTTATTCCATCTCCTGGATGTATTATTTAAGTGTGTATACCTGTATGTCACTGTTATTGCAGTTCTGTATTAATTTGCATATACCCTTTTTTAGTTCCAAATTGATTAATGCCCATGGTTTACTCTCATTTGTACTTTAATATTTATTTTGCTATAAAAGCAAAAGGGGAAGGAGCAAATTACATAGAAATAAATGGAATTTGTGGGAACAATACATGCAGAATAGTGTTCAGGAATGGAGGAGTGGAATTTAAAGGAACGCAGGAATTCAGCAATTTATGTAATGGAGTGAATGAAAATTGTTCAAATTCACATTGCGGGAAAATAACAAAGGAAATGTAGGGATTTTATTTGTTTTCTTTTCTTTTACTGTATATGTACCTATGTTACCTTTTGAAAGATGCGATGTTTAGCAAAGATGTTTAAAGTAAGAACTGCATACAAACATGTGCTCACAACAATGAGGTGGTCCAGCTTATCATATACGCATGAGTTTTCCTTAGTTCTCCATCTTTCCCCCTTTTCATGTATATTGATGTAAGGACACTTTTTACAACATCCACAGTTTGAAGGGTGAGTGCCCATCTGTAACCAATTCTCAAAATCAATGTATTCTAGTATATTTTTTAGGCTAAATCTTTTATATATAACGCACGGGGGAGTACCCACTATTTCCTGTGGAAATCCCAAGTTTTCTAATATGTTCAAATCACCAACACTAAAGAATGTGTAGTATAGTACTTTTAATACAATGTGTTTAGAATTAAAGAGGGCAATGACCTTTTACTGTCACATGATTATGATGTGATTATGAATTGTACGGTTCAGATGCAGTTTGGTTTTGAAAAAAATCTGTTTAATTTGATGAACGCACTTAATTAAATTCTATAATTTTTCACTTAAAAACTGAAAAAGTTTATCTGAAGGCTATATTTTAATCATTTTTTCAGTTTGGTCCTATAGCACATTGTTAACATTTTTGAGGGTTATGATATACCAGTTTCTGTGCACTTGTTTGTATTTTATATACAAAAATATGTACAAACATGCATAACTTCTGTTTGCATTTTTATATTAACTGATTTAAGTAGAGTCTCATTAAAAGCATTTTTCCTCTTGATTTGTCATTCACCCTGCAGTCATATGTCTGAATACAGCTGTGTCTAATTTTGGGAAGGATTTTGTGAAGCTTACAGTATGGGATATAGAGACAAATAAGTACTTGGCATCACTGCCAAAGGAATAGCTCCCTAGCATACAGCAATCTCAAAGATGTTCATATTATTTATACTGTGAATGGAGAAGGTATGGCCTGGGAGGTGTTGGAAACTTAGCCCCAAGGTAAACATATTTGTTTTTGACTGAAAACTTTTGGCCTTATTGTTTCATTCACAAGTGCAGTAGATTTGAAGAACTTTGAAAACTAGATTCAGAATCAACACAGTTCTGTCCTTAATTATTTTATACAATAAGAGAGACACTGTGCGTATATGTTTAATTTACACATTTTATTACAAACATTGTGCTATAAATCAGTTCATTTAAAACATTTAAGGATTCCAGTAAGTTCAGTTACCTTTTAATATAAGCAAATTTCAATGATAGCATTTTTTAATCATTCAGCCTATCAATAATCCTTTATCTTTAAACTTTTTATTGCCTTCATATTACTGAATGTTAGTTTCTATGGGGCAGTTGATACAATTTAGACCACATATAGAAACTTAGCTGGTAGGGCGGCCACAGTGGTGCAGTGGTTAGTGTTGCCACCTCACAGCAAGAGGTCCTCCGGTTCAATCCTTGGCTGGGGTGCTTTCTCTGCAGAGTTTGCATGTCCTCCATGTGGGTGTGCTCCAGTTTCATCCCACATCCCAAAGACATGCTGTAGGTGGATTGGACACTTTAAATTGGCCCTAGGTGTGAATATGTGCCTTCTGTAGAAGGTTGGGTGCCAGTCTGGCAACTCCACTGCCAATCTTGAGCAGACAGGTGATCCACTGGGGTGACCCCTAACTGAGAAAAAGCCAGAAGAAGATAGAAAGTTAACTGTTATCTGTTGATCATCTCACTATTTCTCCCAGTTTTTCAATAACAAATTTCCCTGTTGCTTGGTGTTACTTAATAGACAAATGTTTGTTTCTGTTTCTTTTTTTGTCTTATAACACTCCTATTATGCTGATCTTCCTCTTTGGTTGAACTTTATCTTTTCCCACTGCTCTGATATTTGCATTTACTTTTATGAAAAATATATATTAGTTAGTAAAAAGGAATCTTTTAATGAGTTTCTCCTACCTTGCATTGCATGCTTACCACTCCACAATTGTATATATCCAGCAGTGCATCTTCACTCATGGACAATTTCAAGGTAATGATCTACCGTCTGAGTCATAAGTTCATAGGTTCATAGATGTGTACTAGGCTAATGGCCCTGGAGCCTTTACAAGCCTAGCCCATAGAAATGCCCTGGCATCGTGCTGCTCGACGTTATTTCCCAGTGCCGCTATCAAATAGAACCACTGCAGTGATCCTCAGGATGAACTTTCTATTTCCCATCTACTCCTTAAGATTTCTCTTGAAGAGGGTCAGAGAGATGCTCTGCTTGTCATGTATGAGAAGTCTATTTCAGAGTATGGGCAGTCTCTGGGTGAGGAACCTGTCCCTCCAGCATGTTCTGTTGATTGTGGTAATGAGGTTGAGGTCTCTGGAGTGTGTTGTGTGGAGGGATTGGGATTTCTTTAGATGCAGCATTTCTAACACAACTGGGTCAGACATGACTTTGTAAGTCAAGCAGAGATTGCCTCTAAGTAGGCGATATGAGACAGAGAATTACTGGAGGCTTTTGAGTCTGCCATGTAGGACATGTGTTTAATGCCAAGGATCCTCTTTGTGAGGTACTTCTGTAGCCTCTTCAGCTGCTGCAGGTGTCTAGTGAGGTACATGCCAAATAGGGAATTATACTCAATGATTAGTCTAATGAGGGGAGAGAAGAAAGAGATGATGACCTCTTTCTTCCTGGATGCAAAACCCTTGGTAATGAGATGTGCCACATTGAAGGACTTTCTGACCACAGTGGCAATGTGGTGGTCGAAGGAGAGGTTGCTGTCAACCTGCATCCCCAGATCTCTTATAACGCCTACAGTGTTCAGATCATCAATGTGGTAATTAGTGGAACTGCGTTTTTACCAAAGGGGATGACAATGCATGTTTTGTCATTAAGCTCATGGTTTTGACACCAGTAATTGGTCTCAGTGAGGCCTTTCTGTAGGATGTCTGCATCACTTGGCAGTTAATAATGGTTCCCAACTTGCAGCTGTCTGCGAACTTAGTCAGCCAGAGTCCCTTTGTGCTGGCCTGGACTTCTGAGAAGTAGATGCCAAACAGGAGAAGACCCAGGACTAAACCCTGTGGAACTCTACTCGTGATTGGTCGGCAGTCTGACTTGGAGTCTGCTACTTTTACACTGTGTGTTCCATCTGTGAGCCAATTTGCAACCCACCTAGTAATATAAGGGTTGATGCCTAGTTGGGTGAGTTTATCAATAATTCCTGAGTGAGGAATGGTATCAAAGGCCTTGACCAGATCAAGGTAGGCTGTATTCACTGCCTTACATTCATCCACGGCCCTGGTGACTGACTCAAAGAAGTCAACCAGGTTGATCAGGCATGATCTCCCTTTCACAAAGCCAAATTGCATGGGGTCTAGAGTTTTGAGATTTCCTATATCTTTGTTAATCAGGTCCATGATAATGCGCTCCATAACTTTACATATCAGACTCGTCAGGCTAATGGGGCAATAATTCCCAGGGCCTGCAGTCGCTCCCCCTTTATAGAAAGGGATGACTGTAGCAGTGTGCCATTTGGTAGGGACAAAGCCTGAGGTGAGGCTGTGACTGAACAGGACACACAGATGTGGTGCCAGTTCACTTAGTAGTTTATGTAGAACACAGCCAGGGATATTGTCGGGTCCCATGGAAGCTGTATTCTTGGCCTTGGACAATGCAGCTTTAACCTGTGCTGCAGTAATGCTGGGTGCCTGGCATTCTTCTGGTATTGTGATTGGTCCTTTAGGGGGGAGAGAGGGGTAAAGTTGGCACTGAATCTGTCAGCCAGTATGTTGGTAATACCTGTTGGCTGAGTATAGGAGGTACCAGTGTGCAGTATCTCAGAGCAAATCTGGGTATTGTCATGGAGGTGCTTGATGTAATTATGGAATGCTTTGTGATTGTTTTTAGTGTCTGCTGCAATTCTGCCTTCATAGCTGGCTTTAGAGGATTTGATGAGGGATCTCTACTTTTTGCTGAGGCTAATAAGGGAGTGTTTCCAGTCTTGGGACTTCACCTATTTCTGCAACAGTTTCTTCCTTCTGTTGTAGAGTTTATTAATGGCAGGGGACCACCAGATTGGCTTCCTTTTTTTGGAGGAGAGCATCTTGGTTCTGTTGGGTATGGCTAGTTTTCTGCATTTGTGTACATGTCTGTACAGTGCATTGGTCTATGATTCAGCAGTCATGCAGCTATTTTCCATTGGCATGGGTACTGTGAAGTTAGCCACCTGTGTTTTTAGGAGACCAAAGTCAACTTTGGAGAAGTTTCTCAAGGTGGTTACCTTTGTGGGGGTGTATGGGTGAGATGTGGATTTCCATGGTGATTAGTTTATGGTCAGATCTGACCAGGGAAGGATTGACTATTGGTGTAGAGTAATGGTCAACCATGTTAGTAATAACCAGGTGAATGATGTTGCTTACTCCAGTGGGGGTCAGAATGAGCTGGTCCAGGACATTGGACTTGATGAATTCCAGGAAGCGTTTGGCCAGTGTATTGGTGTTTGAGTACTTTTCTCAATTGATGTAGGGGTAGTTGAAGTCTCCTAGTAAGACAGAGTGTTGGGTTAGACCTTGATAGATTCCAGGGTGCTTAGGAACATGGTGTAAGAGTCTAGGGACATGGTTGGGGACCTAGACCAGGCTATGACCTGGATCACAGTCTTACCCAATGTTAGATGTATCTGAAGTATCTCAGATGCGTTATGCTGGGTTACTAGTCTGGTGTTGTGCATATCCTTTATGAATATGGAGAATATGGAGACACCATCACCTTTGGAGCTTTGGTCCATGTTTCGGGGCTGAAAGGTGTGGAATGAGTTATAGCCTGGTAGTGCAGGAGTGCTTTCTCCCGCTTTAAACCAGGTCTCTGTTACAGCACAAATGTCGATGTTCTCCATTTTGAGGAGTGCTTCAAGCGAATGCATCTTGAGATTTAGACTTCTAGCATTGAGCAGCATGATCCTCAGATTGCATTTATTTATAGCTGTTATGATGGTAATTTGGTCTTTGGAACACCACCTAAAAAAGGCACTATAGGGGTGGCAAGAGCCTTAGCCAGTATCTGGAAACCCAGGGGTGACAGATGTAGGCCATCTCCGGCAAAGCATTGAGGCCTGTCAATCATGACATCCCAAGCAGACAGATACTGGATCCCCTTAGAATGACACCAGAAACTTAGCCAATTGTTGAAGTCAATCCTTTTTTGTTTGTACTGTGGTAGCATTCTGGGTGATGGCAGGATACTGCTCAGGGCTAGTGTCATACCTGCCTGGGTCATATAATCCGAGAGCTCCACCACGTCTCTTTTCATGTAGTCCAGGGAGGTGCATCTCATGTCATTCACACCCACATGGGCAATGACAGAGTCAAACTTGTACTTGTTGTGGTGTGACCTGAGTGCGCGTGTTATGTGTCAGATTCTGGCACCTGATAGACAGCTGACTGTTACCTTCTCCTTATTCAACCTAGTGAGTGGGACATCTGTGTGCCTCACTATTGAGTCACCTATGATTTGTGAATTGGGCAAGGTGTTTAGCTTTAGGGGCTTAGGTTGAGGGACACACTGTGGAGGTGAGCAATGTGTCCTGTGGTTTGTGCTGTGTTGAGGTGGTCAAGTGTGTTTCTGTCTTGGAGGTCTCTGCTTTTTGGGTACATTTCTATTGAGAGCCTCCACGAAGGTGGGTCTGTGGTTTGTGTTTTTATGTGAAAGCTGTGATAGAAGGTATTCTGGATGCTATGTGTTCCATGTTGTGTGGTGCAGGTGTTGAACTCCTCCTCTTGACCAGCTAGTCCGGTTTTGGCTGAAGAGTGCATAGCTTCCAATTTGGTGATATAAGTGCATCTCTCATGAGTCTGAGTGTTGGGAGGTAAGAGGAGAGGGTTGTCTGTGTACATGAGGCAGTTGCTGCACTGCCTCTGAATGGCCAAGTACATCCAGTTAGTAAGAGAAAGCACAAGGAACTGCCCTTTAATCATGCCAGGAGCATGTGGTCATAACTACTAAGTACTCAAGCTATTTCCATGAAGAATGACTCGTGCTGATGCCACTTAGGTGTGCTACAATAATTGCTACAAAAACCTGTTGAAGTGCAAAGTGATTAAGTTATTTGAAGTGCAAGAGAGAAAGAACTAGCAAGATCTAAGGGAAAAACTGAAGAGCAGACTTTCTGGCACCAGTACTAGTTTACCTCAGCTCGGCACCACTGCAAGGAGCTTAAATAAGTGCAAACCCATGCAAACATGGGCTTTTAAACCAGAAAGTTGAAAGGTATGGAAAAACTGCCCGAACAGCCAATGAACTACAATTTCTGGGCCAGAAACCACTCCTCTTGTGGTAGATAGGCGACCTAGTGCTTACCACTCCCACTGATATGCTAGAAGGCTTCCCTCCAACACTGAAAGCCTTCAAATGTTTTATTGATTCAGTCACTACCGAGGAAGTAATTAATGTGAACGCTGATGTATTTTATTGCTTGACACCATCATATCTCTGTTTTGCATATATTTCAAACTCCCTGCCTGTGAATATTTGACTAATGTATATCTTCTGACTGTTGCTGAATGTAATATGTTTAAAACGGTTTATCTTCAAAATGTCGAATGCCATAATGTCTAATGTTCATTTGGTTGATAAACAACATCTAAACCCAAAACATTGAATGATCAGAATGTCTAAAATCATTTAATTGAAAAAGCAATGACATCACCTCTACTATTTTGCAGGGGGCTATGCACCCCTGCACCCCCCATGTGGAGGGTTGTACCCCCCACCTCCCCACTTAAATATACCAACTCTGATATCGCACTACAGTGCAGAAATGGGTAAATTCGATAATTTTGACATTGTGAGTTTAGACTAATTTTATTTTAACATTTTGATCATTCAATATAGTGCATTCAACCAATTCATTTCCAACCATTTAGCATTCAACATTTTGCACATATAATTAACACATTTATAATTAATAATAGTTAAGCAAGTATATGAATACTTTACTGCATTATTGCTGTGATGATAGTATCCATTGCTGGATTCCGTTCATGAGTACCCTGGACAGACCTTTACCTCTGTAGAAGTACACTAAAGTGCCATGTGTTTTAGATTACCTACGTACTTAAGGTGTTGCTATTGATGTGGTAGTTAGCAGGAACATTGCCATCACCAAAAGGGATGATAATACATTTTTGCATTGAGTTTAAGGAAATGACTTTGGAACCAATCATTTGTTTGTGTAAGACCCTCTTGTAGGATGTTGGCATCATTTGGAGATTCTATGACCACTCCCAGTTTGCAGTCATCAGCAAACTTTGTCAGCCACAAACCTTTAGTTTTTGCTTGCACTTTGGAGAAATAGATTCCAAAAAGTAGAGGTCCCAGGACTGATCACTGTGAAACACCACTGGTTACAGGTCTGCTGTTGGAGGTGACTTCCCCTATTTTGACTATATGTGTTCTATCAGTGAGCCAGTTTTCAACCCATCTAATGATATAAGGGTTGATACCTAGCTGGGTGAGTTTGTCAATGATGCCTGAGTGGGCGATAGTGTCAAATGCCTTGGCTAAGTCTAGGTAGGCTGTATGCACAGATTTCCCCTTGTCCAGGGCCTTGGTGAGTGTTTCAAAGAAGTACAACAAGTTTAACGGGCATGATCTCCCTTTGACAAATCCAAACTGAGTAGGGGCAAGTGACTGGAGATTACCTATATGTTTGTTGATATGGTCCATGATGATTCGCTCTATGGCCTTGCAGATAAGGCTAGTCAGGCTAATAGGTCTATAGTTCCCAGGGTCAGTGGAAGCACCATTGTTGTGCAAGGGAATAATGGTGGCCATTCTCCATTCATCAAGGATGAAGCCAGTGCTTAGACTATGACTGAAAAGAGTATCCAGTGGTGTTGCTAATTCTTGTTTGAGCCCATGTAGGATGCAGCCTGGGATATTATCAGCTCCCATAGATGCTGTGGTTTTGACATTAGAGAGGGCCTTTATGACCTGCTCTTTAGAGAAACAAAGTAGGGGGCAGGTGTTAGGGATGTCATGGGGTATTTGTAGCAGGGACAGGGAAGTGACGTTTTCACAGAACCTGCCGGCCAACAGGTTAGCTATATCCAGAGGTTCAGTATATGTGGTATTATTAACTACCAGTTTGGCACAAGCCTTATTTGTTTTTTTAATCTGAAGAGTGAGTGTTTCCAGTTTAGGGCTCGCTCCCTCTTACAACAGTTTCTTCCTCTTGCTGTAAAGCCTGTTAATGGCAGTTATCCACCAGTCAGGTTTGCTTTTCCTTGATGAGCTTGTTTTGGTCCTATCAGGTATGACTGAGTCAATGCAGTTATACAGGTGTTTGTATGAACCATTGGCGTAGAACACTACACAGTTGCCAATTCCATCGGGGGGGGGGGGGAGGGTGCAGTGAAGCTATTTATACCATCCTGTAAGAGGTTATAATCTGCTTTGGAGAAGTTTTTTTAGTTTAACTGCTATGTGTGTGTGTGTGGGGGGGCAGGTCAATATTTACTTCGAATAAACACCATATCCAGGATGATAACACCTCTTGTGGGGGTGTCAACCAGCTGGTCCAAGGCAATGGAGTTAATGAAGTCAAGGAACCTTTGGGCATGTGAGTTTGAGCAATTTACCCAGTCAATGGATGGGTAGTTAAAGTCATCCAAAACCATGGTGTTTGGATGTATCTTGATAGACTCAAGTAGATCCAAATAGCAAGAGTGGGTGTCCTGATTCATGGAGGGGGTCCTGTAGCTGGCAATGACTTCAGTAGGTGTCCTACCAACAGTTAATTGCACCTGAAGTATCTCCAGGGAATCATTCTCTTTAACCAATCTGGAGGTGTATATTTATCTTTAATGAATATTGCTACACCACTTCCTTTAGTTTTCATGCCTACAATTTGTGGTTTGAATGTGTAGAAGGAGATGTAACCTGGTATGGACAATGTCTCCGTGACTGCACAGATGTCTGCATCTTCCACGGTGAGGACTGCTTCTAGTGAGTGCAGTTTCATGTTAACAATCTTAGCGTTTAGCAGAATAACCTTGAGGTTGTTTTTAGATGGAGTTTTTACATCAGGAATTTTGACCTTGAGACAGTGCCTAGAAAAGGCACTATGGGAGTGTCAAGAGCCTTAGCCAGTAGCCGAAATCCCAGGGGTGGCAAAGACCATCTGTGGCAAAACATTGAGGTCTGTTGATCATGTCATGCCAGGCTGAGAGATACAGGATCCCCTTAGAATGACACCAGAAACTAAGCCAATTATTGAAGTCAATAATTTTCTATTTGTAGTGTGGCATCATCCTAGGTGAAGGTAAAATGCTGCTTAAGGATAGGGACATACATGCCTGAGACACATAATACAAGAGCTCAGTCATGTCTCTCTTCATATAGTTCAAAGAGGTACGTCTCAAGTAATTCACACCAACATAGACTATGACAGAGTCATAACAGTACCTGTTGTCGAGAGACTTGAGTGTATGTATGATATGGCAGATCCTAGCACCTGACAGACAGCTGATTGTGACCTTTTCCTTATCCAGTCTGGTGAGAGGGACATCTGTGTGTGTTACTATGGAATCACCTATGACTAATATGTTTGGTTTTGTGTTTTGCCTTAAGGGCTTGACAGGTGAGACACTAGTGCATAACCTATTGTGTGTATTGTGTTCTGTAGAGGAAGTATTATGTGTAGCATGCTGGTGTTTGTGTTTGGAAGGTCTCTGGTGTTTAGGTATGTTTCTGGCAATGACCTCCACATATGTAGGTATGTGTGATATATGTTTGTGTGGAGTAGGAGGTGAGGTGTGCATGCTGACAATCCACTCTTTGTCATATGTACTGACCAGTGTGTGAGAGAGCACAGATTCAAGGTTCTTAATATAGTTGCATCTCTCACATGCTGAGTTTGTGTGAACTAGGAGTAGAGGGTTACAGGTGAACATGAGGCAGTTGCTACACTGCCTCAGGATGCCCATGTCGACCAAGCTGGCTGGAGAAAATGTGCGAAATTGTCTGTCCATAGTGTTAGGTCAGGAAAAGAGGTCACACTTAAGAATGGTTAGTGGGAGAGGTATGTTGGTACCTTTGAGGTGTTCTACCTGACAGTAGAGCAGGGCCACAAAAAACCTCTGGAGGACCACAAACAAAGTGCTATGGGAAAATTAAACAAGCAAAATGCTTGTGTCTATACAGTAACCACCACTACACGGCAGTGTACATTGGTGTGTTACATGCAAATAATTACAAACATGGGGCTTACATAAAATAAGAAATAATCCTTTTAACTCAAATGAGCCAATAAGGACGTTATGTCTGAGCACTAGTCCAATCACCCTCAATTAGATGAGACTCAGACAGCACTCTCCTCCCACAAGGGTGCAGAAGGGCGTTCACCAGCAAGGGTGGCTTGAATTTAATGTTCAGAAGTTGCAAAACAGACCCAGAAACAGCAAACCTGGAACTGGGCTATGCTACAGCTGAACTAGTACAGTATACAATAAAATATGGCAAAAAACATTTCAGACGATTCAAACAGACAGTAGAATTCAAATACAAATTAAAGTGCAAATTAAGAGCAAAACCAGGTACTTATAGTGAAGCAACGGATGGCTCATATCTTTCAGTATCTCAGTGAAGGACTGGCTTTAATGCTCAAGTGATACCAAACAGTCTGGATTCAGCAAGTCTGAATCTGGCCTATGCTATAAAATCCAGATGTACTAAAAATTCAAAATGCATAAAATCACATTCACAACATAAAAAAAAAAATTGGTTTAAATAAACAGCAATTCCCAGCTTAGAAAGGTGTAGGCCACACTCTCCTGTCACAAGAGTCTAGACCACAAACCCTTCCAATGTAAAACAACTAGTTCTGGAGCCCAAGTGCTTACATCAGTACAGAGATAACATGTTCTTTATATATTTTGAATACTGCTTTTAAGTCCATGTTTTGCTGCTGGATTCTTATTAATGTCTGTTCCATGCAGCCTTATTCATAACATCTATCAAAGATGTATTTCAGTAGCTTTCCACTGATACAGAACCTGCAGTTACCTTCCAACTTTGGGTCTGCCCTATTCTTTAATGCTTGTATCTGTGTTATAATATGAATAATCAAAGTGAATAAATTGCAGTCACTCAGTACCAAGATCAAAATGTATAAAAAACTGAGCAGTGATCCAGTTTTCTTCCTTCATGAAGGAGATTTGCTATTAGACAATGATTAGCTCTGTCTATTGTCCTGAAGTTTGGTCACCTTCACAGTTGCACTACTTCATTGCTTAACTCAGGGTTACTTTTGTGGTTTGTTTTAATGTTCTCAGTGCCTTTCCCAAACACATATTATGACTATCTCAATTTTTTATGTCTTGCTGTTTTATAACATTTTGTTTTTAAATGAATATACATCATTAATTTTGGTTAAAGCAACGCAAAAGTGACATAAAACAAGCTACAACAATGCAGTTTACTCTAACTGCTATGTTCTATTTTAAGTTTTCACTGGAAGAAGAGTTGTTAACTTATACCACAGACAGGTGGAGTAACAGTCCAAACATAATTCTCCCTTCATTTATATCTGTACATCTTCACATCCTGTATGTTATTTACCTTTGCCTGACAGCAGCCTAAAACATCTATTTAAATGACAGGAAGCTAGTTATATTTTTAAGGAACATTGTGATTCAAAAGACAATGCCACTGAAAGAATTACCTGTAAGTGCTAACACTTACCCTCTGGATAGTGTTTTTCCACTTCAGCATTGACTCCCAAAAGTGGCTCCTTCATCAGTTCAATTTACAGATGTTTATGTCAGGTGTACTGTTACCATCAGACAAGACCAGTGCATCAGTACAAAGGTAGATTAATCTGTTTTAAACGCAGTGTTGTTGTCATGCTGTACTCACCCATATGAATTGTTTTTGTACATTTACTGAGGAAATTATAAAATGATAGTGCAGGGAAGTGTTATTATACATTTTTCACCTACATTATGGCTTGCAAAGTATATGAGCAGTGTATTTGTAATATTAAGACTGGTATTCATAGTCAACTTGCATACTATGTGGTGTGCGATTGTGCAGAAGAGAGCCATGTGGGCTGTAATGATTCATAGTCCGCTGTTGTACTGCAGAGTAGTGAGGAAAACTGCAAGTTATAGGATACATTGAAATGACTACATAATCACATTCAAATGAAGACACAAATGGAAATGAACCAATAATGACATGCAAATGCATATAGGTGTAACATTACTGCAAGAATTTGTGCACACTGTCTATATGTCACTAGATAACAGATAAGCACATAGGAAATATTTGAGATGCAGAAAGCTAAAATGCTTGGGACCTCAGCCATATCTGTTAGTCTTCAGTACCACTAGATCTTATCCATTAGCACATCACCATGTAAGACATCAGGAAGCAAAAAAAAAAAAATGATAGCAGTAGATAACATTTAACGATTTTGTAGAACAGGAGATTATTGACTGTTTCCACATAGGCCATAATATTGCACAAAACTTGGTTGATGTGTATTGCCAGCATGGGGAATCTGCAATAATTTGTAGCCTGCCAATCCGTATGGGGACCTTTCAGATATCAGCTGGGAGCATAGTAGATATAGCTTAGACCTCTACCTCTTGAGTATTTAACAAGTTTCTCAGTCATGTTTCTACATATGGATGAGTATGTCTGGCATCCTAGTATGCCAGAAGAGACAGCCATCACTGTGTGTGTCTTTTATGACATTATCCACCTCCTTGGGGTAATGTGTGTCACAGACTGCACTTATGTAGCAATAATGGCCCAACCTTGTCCACAGTCACATATGTATGATAACTGTGAAAGTTATGATTCAATGAACATTTAGGTCATGTGCAGTGCATGTGGGATCATAACTAATGTGTTATTCATATACATGGCAATTATATAAGAAGCATTGCTACTTCTTGAGAGGTGACATTCCATAGGGCCATCTAGTTGGTAAAAACAAACACTGTGACTCTGAGAAATGTAGACAGGTAAATGGGAAGTGTGGTATGTAGCAATTTTCTCACATGTCTCTACTGTGTTGTAGGCAATGCTAGATATCTATTGGAGCCCTGGGTAATACATCTGTGTGGAAACTACAAAGTGTTACTATTCTGCAGAGCAACAAGGCACATGTATAACTAGAAGCATCATTGAGCATTTAGCCAGCTCAAGTACTTAATATGCCTTGGGGCAGAAATACACTGTGAGTCAGCCAGAGCCCGAAGGATTTTTGTAGGATGTGACATGCTACACAATATGATCAAATGGAAATGGGAAGGCCAAGACCATGATGCAGGTACATTAGGGCTGTAACATATGACAGTATTGGGCACCCCTGCAAGGCTGAACTGTGGTGGGTATAACTGAGTCAGATGCTGTGTGCTCATCAGCTGCTAGAGGCTTACAGGAAGAGCATCACTGGAGTTTGCAGCCATGGAAGAACCCTCACCAACTGGGGACATTGAATTTTCAGACTGTACAGCCTCATGTTCATCTGTGAGTGAGACTGTGACTTCTCTATCCTCTCCACCCAGGATGGAGACAAATAGTGCCACTGTGTCATCTGATTGTGACCCTGATATAGGTGTCTTGGCATTATCATGAGCCCATTAATGGTTGACAACATTATCCTATTGTACTGCCCCCAGACTCCACTGTTGTCATTGCTTCAGTGGAATACACAACACAAGAAACATCAGAAGGCATATATCTATGTGTAAAAAATGTGGCCTTGTGTAATGCATGCTAGGGATGTTCATATAACAAGAAATGTACAGTGTACACACTCATCCATTGCCATCCTGACATGGCTGAATCAACATGAACAGACCACAACTCCAAATCAGGTTGAATACCAGATGTTTCTATGTGAAGATTCAAGTGGTAGATGCTGTGGTTAGGCAGCAGTCTATTTATGTAGTGGAGTTATAAAAATATCAAGTCTATGTAGTGCTAACATGGTGTGTCATCCACAGTGATGTGTGTGAGTCATCCTTATGCAAGTATCCCGGATGGCGCAATGGTGCAGCGGTTAATGTTGTCACCTCACAGCAAGTGGTTCTCCAGTTCAGTTTTTTGCTGGGTTGCTTTCTGTGTGGAGTCTGCATGTCATCTCTGTGTTCATGTGGGTTTCCTCTGGGTGTGCTGGTTTCCTCCCATGTTACAAAGACATGCGTCTGGAACATTTCTCCTCGGGCCTTCACTGAAAATTGTCTCACTCCAAGTTGAACTTTCCCAGTAAACAAATGTTAAATAAATAAATAAAAATAAATAAATAAGTATCCACTCCTCCTGGGATGATCACTATACTGTAATTTCCATTCAGGGGCATAAAAAAAAATCTCCTCAAATTCTGTTAGTCCCCCTGGCCATCTTAGAAATGTGTACTAACCCTAACCCTGGTCCTGCCCCTAATCTTATTGTGTATCTTAACTTAAAAAAAATCATTTCCCATAACACTACCACTATTCAGGCAAATTTGAATTGAATATAGTCAGGTTATAGGTATTGTATTGGACAAAGAAATTTGTTTCCTTTTTTGAGGTACTGAGTGGTGATATGTTGTTTGTATGATATGATAAATGTTCAACGTGTCAGGGTGCATGTTTTCTATGTCAACAAAGTGACTTACTGACTATTCATTATATAATCGTTTAAGCATAGTACAGCTGTATCCGAAGCCATATGCTCCCATATACTGCTGGGATATGCATGAATGTATAGAGAGTGCTTTGTAATGAGTACAATTTGTGTGCACATAAGGCATGCAGGTAGATATATTACTTATTGCTCCCTTTTGGGCCACTGCATTTTACTGTGACCTCATCAGAGCTGTTTAAGGGTGTACAAAACATTACTGCTTTCACATGTTGTTGCCTATAGATTCACATTCACTTGTAAGGTTTGCACACCTTAGTGCTCAAATTGGTGTTGTATTCTCTTCCTTTTTAACTTTATACTACTTTGGGTACTGCTTAGGAAGTTAAACCAAATACAACAAATGTGTATGAATCACTTTATTTTATAGACAGGCATATGAGCCAAATGCTCAGGCATGTATGTGAGATTCTGACCTTGTGAGCTCATGTAGAGACCTGCATGAGTGCATAGAGTCATGCTGCTGAGCAGGCACAAACTGCATTACTTACAGTTCAGTAATCACAGTGTATGAGTAATTCACTGGCTACCATTTTACTTCTCATTAAAGTGCTACAGTTTTTCTGAGGATATTTATATGACAATGGCTTCTACTGTTAGTGACCAGTGCAGAGTACCTGACTGTTGAATCATGCTCTGTCTCCATCTCTCTGTCACAGAGTGTATCATGGTGCCATTTCATTTTCCCTTTAGAGAAGTCAATGCTTGGCATGACCTGGCTGAGGCACTTGCTAGGGGTCACAGGAATTATCAGAATAGGTGAAAATTGCAAGCATTGAAGATCTCCATCCATGAAAAGCAGAGGTGGAGGTGTGGGTGGGGTGTATTGTAATATACATGTAATATGTATAACAGGGTCCTGAAGAGGCCATTTACACAGTGGGATTATGCTGAACCATCTCAAAGTGCCAGCATGCTACTTAGTGTGTTCCTGTGTGTATGAAAATCATATATGTGTAGCTCAGTTTTCTGACATTCGAGGGACACACATGTGTCTGGTTTCCAGGATGAAGGTTATGGGGCATAGGTATGGGATAGTAGGCTGTAACTCTTTTTTTCATATCTTACCTTCCACTAAGCACAGCTTGCTGATCTGACCCTTTCTGTTTCAGCAGGAGCAGAATGCAATTTAAATGATGCAGGCTATCAAAGAAGGCAAAATAAAGTGCCAGCTAGTCAGCATTTGTAGTACTGACCTATACTGATTCATGCTATACGTATTATATATAGTATATATCTATATCTATCTATATTTACATCTCTAGCTATCCGTAGCTACATCTATCTATCTATATCTATATATCTATCTATATCTATATCTACATCCGTCTATATCTATCTATATATCTAATGCTATATCTATCTACATCTATATTTACATCTATCTATCTATATATATCGATGTTTATCTATATCTATGTCTAGATCTATCTATACATACAGATACACTCCACTGGTAGTAGGGGTTCTGTTAATGCAACCTTCTCCTTGTGTGTCCACCTTGCAGATCCAGATGACGGATTGGGGCAGCTGGTGCTGCAGCTACAGCCCTCTCCTGTTGTGGCTATTGTAGTGGAGGGCAAAGGGGCTGGGAGTGCCTTGGTGAAGGGATATTGACCTCTTATCAGCAGGAAGCCCAGCACCATTGGCTATAGTGATCCAACCACAGCTTGAGCATTTGTTGAAGGTTGCAGTTGATGGTGTGAAAGACAAAATAATTATATCATGAAGAACATCTTGGAGTGAATTGCAGATTTTGCTAATTAACCCAGCTAACCCCAATCATCAGGCCATCAGAGGAGGGAGTAGCCTGTATGCCCAGCTACCCTGATCCAACTGGAGGTGATGAATTGCAGAAGTGTTCCTCTGGGTTGTGGCAGTAGCAGTCACACTGCTTTTGCATCACCGTATTTGCAGGTTAGTGTACTCCCTTAATATTGTGTTCAGTACCATACTTTGTGCATTGTACTATCACCATTTTGTGCCCTCTATGTATTTCTGTCCATTCTGTGTCTCCCCTACCTTGAGTGTGAACATTCACCTGCTTGCCCGTAATGTTCTTTGTTTTTCTGTTAACTCCTGCACACCATCCCACCCCCCCCTTTCCTTCGCCTGCTTTCCTATTACATTTTCCCTTCATTCTTTCTCTTGTTATAAATAAAAAAGGGGACCTAGCCCCACAAAATAGTGGTTGTCCTGCCGTTTTTCCTAGCCTGCACTCTGCTTTGTGTTGGCTGGTTAACTGTTTGAAATGTCGGGACCTGCTAGAGTGAGTCCTGAAATATGGAGGCTGAATGGCCAAAAGACTGGGCTTACATTTCTTGGAATATTCCCTTTTCTCTGAGGTATTGTAATCTCAGATTTGGTATATATAAGCTTGTGGAGGTAGGGTGTATGTGTTGGGGCTTGCTCCCCACAAAAAGAAGTTTTAAGGAGAAGCGTGTTCTTCTAAATGTACTCTTCTCCTGTATTTTGGTCCTTTTTTTCGGCTTGTCGGCACTCTGCATTTTGAGTGCCAACATCTCAGTAGTAAGCCAAGTTGTCTTCCTTTGTCTTCCTCTGCTTGCTGTCTTCTCATTTTCCTACTTTCCTATATACTCCCTCTCCTAATCCTTTTATGCCTCATTCAGATGCGTATGTTACTGCGTAGCTGCTTATTGCTATATGACGATTTATATGGTCCTTCATTTGGATGTACAAGCATTCACTGCATTGCTTTCTTATATGCTGCTAGATGCTGTCTCATTCAGATATGCAGGATTTGGTATACTAATATTTTCATCTCTCATGAGATTTTGGGCAAGGTAGCATGTGGGCGCTCTAGATAATGTACCTTGTGCCTCTGTGGGGATCTTTCCCTGTAGAGATGTATCTGGATGCATCTTTGCTGCACATCTAAGTGGAACCAATGCAACACTGAAAAGTTGCCTGTCCATTTTAGATGTGCACTTAGTATACTCGCTGCTGTGTATTATAGCAATGCAGATTAAGCTCTGTACAGAAGTGCAGAGCATCTTTATGAATTACAGCCTATGACTTATACTGCTGAAGTTGGGAAACAAGAGGTCCATGTAACACAACTCCATGCATTAGCTACAGTATATAAAGTTAAGTCTTATAAGAATGCAATGGATCATATCAGGCTCAGCTGGGAATTCCTTACAGTTTTAGTTATGACTGTGCCAAGTGAAACCTTGCCCAGAGGCTATCAACTGCCTTTGTAATATATTTTGGAGTTATTTTATCTTCATTTTGTTTACTTTTTGCTAATAACTGGGGGAAGCTTACTGGGCAAAGGTGCCTGAAATAGAATCAAATATGACGAACTTGGAGATAAAGTTGCCTTTCTCAGGGTCAGGCAGTTGTCTTGTGATAGTTATGTGATTCAGATGATACTCCTTCTGCTTGGAATATTAAGTTCATTTTCAGCTAATTATACCAGCTGCTCACTTAAGGATGCCCAATTCTTTAAACGAATGTGAGTTTTTAATTATTTGTCAGAAGACCCATTAAATTTATCATTATATTTAATTTTCTGGTACAGCACAATGTAAATGATTACCTTAAGGTGCCACTCTGAAACAAACCATGCCTTCCATTTGGTAACAAATAAGTGATATAGGAAGTTACTTAAATACATTTATACTAATAATGAATATCTACTTATTGTAATGCAGAGTTTAATACCATCAACATGCTCATAACTTTAAGATACCAGATTTATGGATTGCCTCACTTTGTACAAGGAGTTAAACAGGTTATCAAACTAGCAATAAAAAGATCTGCCTTATCAGTTGTAGCTTACAAATATATTCCTTTATGTCTGGATTCAATAAATTATTTCTAGCAACCTTCCAAATTCATTAAGACTACAAAGTCATTATAAGGCTATTATTTTGGCATCATTTGAACTAGCTGACACTGCATTTCATTAATACTGATATTACTGATTCTTGCAGTGGTTTCCCATATTTTTTAAAAGGTTTGAACCATCAAAATTGATATGGGGGTTGCATTAGTACAGCCCCCCTGTGGATACATGGTACCAGTTTCTCCCTGCAAATAAAACAATATATCAGCTATTCTGATAACTTTTTTTGGTATTAGCCAAATATGGTGTCCATACCTCTCATATTTTAGAGCAAGAAATCTGGACAAAGTCATAAATAATGGGGGAACAAAGGCCTAAAAATAGGGACAATTTTTAAATATTACACTTGCAAACTTAGTTGATAGCATAACAGGTTTTGTGTTAGCATAATTTTATTGAATTGTATGAAGTCTGAAACTGAAATGATTGTCATTATTTTCTGACTTTAATCTTTAATGACTTGCCAATGATTTGTCATAAAACCATGATTTTATGAAAAACAGACCAAAAATATGAGGCAAGTGTCTGCATCAGCACAAGATATCTGCATGAAAGAATGCAACATTCTCATAGGTGTACAACCAGTAGGCAATGCATAATTTTGCAAGTCTTCACATATAGCTGCACGGGGCTACAGTGAAAAAAGTAATCACTTCCTTTGTGCTATTGTCATGTGAGCTGGGATGGGGAGTGTTATTTAAATGTGGATAATCCTTTCTCCCATTACAGACTGAATCACTGTCCTTGTAAAGCAGCTCTATGCCTCTTAAAAGTTTTAAAATGAAAGATGTACTGGACAAGAATGTACACCTGGAGATGGTGCTGGAGCAATATTTATATGCCAAATTAAAAAATAAAAATTAAATAACTGATAATAACAATACATAAAAATATCACACCTATAAAGTAATAATTTTATCAAGTAGTACCATGAAGCTGAAATGAACAAACAAATATGGAAAGAAGAGATATCTAGGGATTAATATCCAAAGAGCAAACAAGAACTTGGAAGACCAGACATTTAACAACATTATGATAAGAATTGAAACATTTGAAAGACTGTGTGATAAATTCAGGTAACAGACTTTCTAGCCGAAGTAAAGAGAAGAAGAAGCGGAGGAAGAAGATGAATAAGAGGGTGATATTAAAAAAAGCAGACAAAAAGGATAGTAAGGAAAGTGGAAGGACGAATGAAGAGAGGGAAGGAGGCAAGCTGTAATCTAAAGCTGAGGCAGAAATATTCAGCTGGATACCTAATGACATGGACAACACAAGTAGCTACTTATGCATGAGTATATTAGGATTTACCCATGATTGGTGTGGTTAAACAAAGCCAGCCGTGGGTAAATCCTGATATACGTACAAACAGGAGTGGAATATTGCTTTTATCCACTGACATTATTTAAGAAAGAACTTGCTTACCTTTCTTACGTAATGTCTGTATAACAGCACTTTAGTCTTCATCCTCATTGTCTTCTGTGGGCTGATGTACTGCACATGTGTGTGGGACTTGCATTCTTATGCTTGCACTGTACATCAGTGTAGGATTTTACAAGGGGCAGTGGAGAAATACAAGGAAATCAGGTATATTTCTGTGTCTTCAGTTTTGCAGAACATATCTGATTTTTCTCATATTTTGCTTTCCCCCAGCATATACCAATAGAATGTCTGGCTGCTCTATGTTACTTCAGTGGCCAGACTTTTTTCTGTTGGTATATGCTTGATTTATAACAGGTACACTGTTTGGGCTGTCCAATCAACATGCTTGTTTTTGAATGGAAATAAGCAGTCACTCTATAAAGGAATATAACAAACAAGTGGGAGGATTTAGGGAACAGTCCAGAATGCAGCAGTGGCAAAATGTCTCAAAATGCGTCAATTTTTTTAAATGGACCTACAACCATTGCTGGGAACAGTATTGCCATACGTAGAGATGGAAAGAATTATCCTTGAGAAACTCACTCTCTCGGAAACAAGGTACTTTTCCTTTTTGCAAAGCAACTGTTTTATTTTCTGATGTGGGAAGGATAGAATCTTGTTAAAAGTTCATGGGTTACAACATTCCAAAACAATGATCAAATCTAATATCAGGGTATTTCAAGAAAATAACTACTTTGCTTTGGGACAAACAGACAAGGCAGAAAAAGGAAAATAAACAGACAAGCAAGACTTTGCATTCTAGCATATGTCATTGCAGCCATTTTAATCAAAATAAAAAATAAGTAGATTGTTTAAAACTGTTTCTTTTGTTATTACATGGATTACCAACAATATTTCCCCCTTATCACATGTATACATTTGAGTAACTTTTCATGTCTAAACAACAATCATTCTGTCAATATATTGTGCAGTTACTATTGTACCCCCTTTCATCAACACAAGAACTGCTGTAGGCATGCTTATGTTGACATCACAAAAGCTTTAAAGTGTGCACAAAACATAGCAGTTGAACTTGGACCAGAAATAGTTACATTTCCACATAAAATATTGATTTAAAATGCTTACAAATGAACAGCTTTAACTGGTACAAGTAGCATGCATATCAGAGGCTCAGCAGAGAACCATACTAAGATACTTTAATAAATGGCATACATTCCTGCCTCCAGAGAGGCTGAAACAAAATAGCATGATAATGGAACACTGTGACATGTTTTTCAAAATCACCATGTATTTAGATCTTGTAAGCATTACTCCAAACATATTGAAAGCAAAGTGAGGCACTTCAGAGTTTGTGGGGTGAGGTGTGATAAGCACACCATCTGGTGGTTTTACCCACACTCTTTTGTGTCTTACAAAAATCCAAGATTAAAGAATAAGGTAAAACCCAGTAAAACTATTTATGTCTGCAATGCACTGACTTTGAAAGGGGATATATACCTTGCATTACCTGTAGGCATTTCATAAATTGTGGTGGGGCTGTGGATTCCTTATTCATAAAAATATTCCCATTCTCTTAGGCTGTTTCTATTTCTAGACCCCACAGATTTCATTAAACAGCTAGAGGGCAGTACATACTGAAATACTATTCCTTTGGTTTAAAGCTGCTATGGCAAACTTACTGGCTGCACCTGGTTATGGAAGGTGGATCGTCCTAGAAAAAAGATTTAAGTCCTCATGTCATGGCTAATATTTTCTCAGAGATGTATACATCAAACTGATGCTTTCAGCAGATAACAATTCGAGAGCTAGGTCCCAGTAAGTAAATTCACCATCTGAGTTTTATTTTCTATAATACCAGAGCATATCACTTGGTCATATATTCCCCATGCATTCTCCTACCTCATAATGTCATTCTTCAAACTTTCTCACAATCTTCTCTTCCCATAAGGTTGTCGCATAAACATTCTCACAATCGTCGCTGCCCATAAGGTTGTCGCATAAACATTCTCACAATCGTCGCTGCCCACAAGGTTGTCGCATAAACATTCTCACAATTATCGCTGTCCATAAGGTTGTCACATTTTCATGCTGTCATGTTTATTCCTGCCAATATATGGAAATTGAAGTTGCTGCTCTAACTTCTTACTTACTGAATATGCTCAGCCATATCTTGTGTTCTTATATGCTCTTACATATCTTGTTATCCCATAGGAGATCCATGCTATAACTGCCCAAGCCACCCCACCCTAGCTTGCAAGGAATAGTCAGTCATTCTGTTACAAACGTTTTTTAATCCAGCAACAGCTTTATGAATAATGTATCATCCATCACTCATTGAGTTGTTCACATCCTTCAGATTTGACATTTTTGTTTCAGACATAGAAACTAGTATTTCAAATTTTCCTGTCCAAAAAAAGTGAAGTATTTAAGGGACACTGATTTTTCTGAGCATCTGTACAGTTTCAACATTACAAACTGTTTAGCTTAGATATATATATATATATATATATATATATATATATATATATATATATATATATATATATATATAGTCCTACAAGTCTGCAGAAAGAAACTATTACTCACAGTACCATAACTGAATGAAATAGGTATATGATGTGGAAGTATTTACTCCTGAGTAGGTAACCAATTGTGGCAACCTACAGAAGAACAATCTTTGGGAGAGGTTAAGTAATTAATGGTAACAAATACCACTACCAAAGTTACATACACATGTATTTTTCTGATTAAGCAAATTTTGTATTACATTATATTTTAGTGGACAAGATCAATATAAAAAGGAACAGATCATCCAAGCAACAATGCAAAAGCAATATTTCAGTAGTGACAACACAGCAACAGAAACCCCATATCTTCCCATATCATAGATTAAAGCAGGTAAGAAGAGCAAATATTGTCCCATTATCAGAAGCTCATCAGGCTTTTGAAAATATCCGTGATTCTGTACAGCAACAACATAGTGTTATAAGTAGTATATCCCTTAAAGTCAAATACTGGCCTTCATAGTAGTATATTAAATGCTTATTTGAAACTTGTTGAATTTATTTTCCCTGCTGACAAATCTATTGCATAGATCCATCTTGCTTCTTTTTAAAATAATAAATTTACTGGACAAGATGAAGACTAGCATTTAAGTAAGGCTGTCCTTAAACATGAGGGATAAGATAAGATGTCTATCATAATGTTACTCACACAGGATCTCAAGTGAATTGTTCTGAATTCTAAACATACTCTAGTAACACTTGTTATATCAACTTATTATAAATAGCTGTCACATAGTAACATATAACATATAATAATATAATCTGAGCTCCAAGGTTTAGATCAGAAGCTCATTAAATATAGTTCAATCAATTTTAAATAATAAATAGAATGATCTTTTGTTTCCTTTATTTTTACACTTACATTTCTGTACATGATTTGGATTCATTGTAGAATACCTGAACGTTTGGGAGAAAAAACAAGAATAAAAATCTCTAGTCCAAGATGAACACAGAAATACATTAATTAATTTGTCCTTGATGCTAAATCATTTTGCTGTATAAAATTGTACTGAAGCTTTTGTGTACACATTTTCTGAAGTTTTATAGGGTGAAGTTCCACATTATGTTATGGAGAACTAGAGCAAGTAGCAGTGATCATCATTGATTGGCTGCTATTCATGATATTAGGAATAAAATTCAGAAAGAATGTTGCAACATTTAAACAGTTATGTGTAATGCTCTTTGGCTGACTGTCAACAACAGTTCAATCAAAGCCGTGAAGTAATGGTAACCAAAACCATGATGTCTTCGTTATTACCTAACGCTGCTCAACAAGCTGGCACAATCCTGCGGTATTTAAAACGTGTAACAGGAGATTTTGATGTTTAGTCTCACGTACCAAAGAGAGCTGTATGCAGAGCTGAACTAAAGAAACCGTCATACATTTATGTCCATCATGACGAACAGTATAGCAGCTGGAGCCCAGTGCTAAATATTCAGAATGGTGCATTAGTTCCCCAGATCCAAGTATAGAAAAGGGGGGGGCAACCATAGTTGCAAAGAAATTACGCCCCCTGCCAGCTGTATAATGATGCAGTGGAAAGTGTGCCTGGGATAAAGAGATGCACAGGTGTGTAGGTCTAGCTGAGGCTCTGGTCATGTGTGATGACTGCAGCTATACACTACATTTCTTTGTGATGAGTTTACATCTAGTGACTGCAGCTTAGCAAGGAAAAAAATATGGGAGCAGCTAGGTGAAGGACCCCTAAAATTGTGCAGTTCTTTCATGAAGAATCTTGCATGCAAACCTGAGACATCTCAAAAATATATAAGCTGGAAGACAAGAAGGGAAGCAATAACATATTAATGATTTACAAGTATCTGTCATGGATGAAATGGCAAAGTAAGGAAATGCATCTTAAATTATGAAAAAAAAAATCAGTGTAAAGTGATGCACGCAGATACCTGTGGTTGCATTCTTCTTCCCAGTGCTGGTGGATGTATGGAGCAGAATGTCAGCAAAAGTAGCAGATGTTTCAAGCATACAGGGATGTACGTGTTGATATATATCAAAACAGACATGCACAAAGCACAAGGACATGACACCAGTAACCAGCTAGGGCTGCCAGAGGGAAGTTAGTGAAAAAGTTGGTGAGTAGACTGGATGAACCTAATAGTCACTTACTCTGGGTATTTTTATTTTCCATGAACTGCTGAAAAACAAGGGCATCACAGTTTGGTATGATATATTTGCTTGCATTAATACTGCACGATTCTGGCATGAAGTGCCCTCTTAAAATGTCACAGCATTGTACCCCATATGAAAGGAATGGAACAGGTATCACTAGTCACTGTTCACTGCAGGTAAGCACTTCTAGACAAAAATGGCTTTACTGGCCTGTTGCCTATTATGGATACTGCAGATTTTATTGTGAGCGGGACATTTTAGCCTTTCCATTGATCCTGTCTTACATAAATGTGCTTATATACTACTGTTTCCATTTTTAGTTATTGAATTGGTGTTTTTCCAAGGTTTGCATCAATTACAGTATCAAGAGCAGCAGTGCTTTAAACTCAGTCTGTGTCTTTTCTAACCTTTATTAGATTTAACTTGGCCGTCACATTTTCTTCAATTTATGACACTATAGATGCTAAAAATGTCTTAGAACAGTTTGCTTCACTGCTGCAAAAGATGTCCATCAAACTTTTAAGTTATCACAGGCAGTACCCTGCCATATACATGGGTCTTTGGAAAACTGGTTAGTATATTTCACAGACATAGATTGTGCAATACTTTTTGTTATTTTAACACAGATATTCTGTGCATTTGTAAGAATACACAAGGCTGTGAAACAGTCTATTTAAGCAACAGGAAACAAACATAACAAACACCAAAACACTAAAAGATAATACCTTACAGAAGCCACTCAGAAGGCTACAATCTAGCAGTGCTTATTATCCATTGCATCTATTGCTGGATATGGAAGGGGTATAAGTTTGTGTTGTTCTTTCACTTTAAGTGAAATGCTCCACAGTGCTTTTGGATGTAAACTCCATATAACATATTTTTAGCCAGTAACATTTGATTCTAGACTAATAGAGGTGACTCATTTTGTTCATGCTAAAACCTAAACATTCTCTCAAAGGTTCTGGACACTTGACCCATACATTATGCATATATTGGAGGTTAATTCAAGTAAAATGATGTAAGCGAATGTTGTAGCTGCATTAATCTGACAACTGTTTGAAGGAATAATTATTTCTGGATTTAACTGTAGAATGCTATACAATATATCAAAGTTAACTGCATTTAATTAAGTTCTTTTCATCTCTAAAGAACATCAGCACTCCTTTCTTTTCATTATGCACAAGCACCAAGAAAATATACTCATTGCTTGGTGTAAATGAGGGTCACATTTATGACTGAAAAGTCTCAGTCAAATGGACCTTCAGAGGTTTAACATAACCATGTCTTTAAATAGGTAAAAAAAGAAACAGTTATTTAAAATACATATTCCTGCCATCTCTGATGATTAGAAATAAGGCACTCCAGAATGGGGCTACCTTTGTTTGTCATACCCATGGTCAAAATAGCACCTAACAGTGAACCATTGGTTTAACTAACATATCACAGTAACCCCACTCTGGGCTGTGCACCGCGGACTAACACACCTGTAGACCTGAGTGACTGGAGGCAACATGCAGGGCAGAAAAATCTGATAAAAACCCTCCCTTTCACCACAGCATGCAACACCAGCCACAGAATTTGCACTTAACACTTGATATTTCAAATATATACTAAGCACATTGCCACAGCGATGAACACACAGATGTGCTGCACATTCCTTATTCCATGTTTTTTTAACAACAGTGAATAAACTGTTATTTCTCTAGTGTTCTTTGGTGAGAATCTGATCTGCAGATCCACATATATTTGTTTGGCTCAAGTAATAACTCCATTCATAATGACTGAATGGCTGGAAAAAACCTGAATCATAAAATGGAATGATTTCTGACCACAAAATATACAGTTGAGGACAACATTTTGATAATGCAACATGATGCAGAAATATAAGCATATATTTCCCCTCCTCCCACCATGGATGACTACAGAGTTTGTATTTTTTAGCCCATTCAGTTGTTGTTGTTGTATTCCTTAGATCACTGGCCATAGTCAGCTCTTAATTTTCATTCATCATGTCCCCATTTGGATTTGATCAGAAACATGATTCCTGGGATTCAGGATCATTGTGAATGGAAAGTTTCTCCAGATCTTGATGATGTCCGTTGTGTAGAACTCTATATCTGGGAGAGATAAAAAATAAAGAAAGATTAGCTAAAGAAATACATAGAAGATGGTGAATAGAGTAATACATCACTACAGATACAGTCTGAAGTCTTGCATTTAGATTTATGATATAGAATATAAAGCAGAGCTAAACACACAAACACATGCATAAATACACACACGCACGCACACACGCACAAGCATGACATGCATGATCCTCCAGTTCAGTAAACTTCAGTATAACATCTTCCTGTGTGGCCTCATAATCTACCATTCTATTGCAAAGTTTCTAATCTCCCTTTTGTAAAGTAGTTAATTGGTCAGTAAACTGTTCAGGGCGTCTTCATTCTGGCCCACTCTCTTTTTATTTATTTTTTATTATATACTGATAAGATACTGATAATTCTGAAGATCTCTAAGTGCATTTAATCTGTTTTTTTTTCTACCCCATTGGCTGTCTCTTCTGTCATTGCTTTTACTTTAGTGTGACAGGTACCAGTGGTCATTGCCACTTTTTGTCCTTTTAATCGGTGAGAGCCTCAAGGAATTTTTTTCTTACGTGACATAAAACTTTGCCCTGCAAGTTTCAAAGAAGATCCCTGACAAACTGAAATTGTTGGAGAATAGATTAACTAGTTTAACTTTTATGTTTCCGGCATTCGGATAGAGGGAATCCAGCTATATTTCAACTCACCATCAAACCCTAGTCAGTGGGAACTTTGTCTAAAATGAATAGGGCGAAATATATAAAGTGTATCCTTAAGTTCACAACTTAAGCTAATGTATTATTCATGTTATATAACTTTCTGTTGTATGACACTATAAAATATATGTTCTTATAGCTTGTAGCACTCATATGCCTTTTTATTTCAGACATATAACAGTATTTATTTACTTTTTATTTATATATTTGTTAACCAGGTTGGTCAGATGTGTTGAGGCTTATTGCTAGTGGGTCTGATATATTCATTAACAATGTCTTATTTCCTGTTATGTGGCACAATTTGAAATAAATGCTGATGCAGCTGGAACATACATCATGTCTTCAACTTTTTATTTCTGCCATGCTAATATACCAATTGTTATAACTTGGACAAGAGTATTGTTGAAAAGGAGAGTTTTTATGGTGTAACCAAATGTACTTGCAATATTTACATTTGTATTTTCCATTTTGTTCACCAGCATATCAAACTTAGTCAGAATCATATATACTGGGCAAATGGAGACTGAGGGAATCAAACCTATGACTACTGATGAATGATCATTAGCAGATTGCAACCTTAATCATATACCCTAAAATGTCCAATCATACCTGAAAATGGACAAGCAAGTGAAAAATTATCCATTTAGAAGTTCAATTTAGAATCTGCTGCTAAGCCAGTTTTATGACTAGCCATTTAATGAAACATTTTGTTATAACAATGATATTGAATGGTGGCACTAGCATTAAAAATATAATCAAAGTAGCTATTAAGCAATAAATACACTTTGAATTTGTCTCCTAGGATACAACAGACAGCTACTCAGTGATCATCATATAGTTCTCACATATGGAAGTACATCTGCATTTGGTGAGGTAGTTTTTAGACAGCTGTAGTTCCCATTCACAGCACTACCTGAAGTGAAGGTGTGTGTTGTTGCATGCTCACATTTAACACAATGAGTATGACAAATAGAAATAAACCCCTAAATAATGAGTAGAAAAAATATAATATGTGCAAAGTATACATTATAAACTTGAGGCAGAAGATTTGGTTGGATTAGATGAGACAGGTGGCCAACAGTCTATGTATCATACTAAATGTATGTTTTATTAGGAAGGACAATTCATAGATTCATAGGAAAGTACTAGGCTAACTACCCCTGTGGGCCATTTTAAGCCCAGCCAATTTCCCCTTTTATGAAAATCAAGCCCTGTACCTTGTGCTTGTAAGGTAATAACTTCAATTATTATGCCAACCCCTCCCTCAATGTAGAAAATGTTCATAGATAACTACTAAGCAATCAGTCTGCAGACAATTACAAGCTTAGCCAGTAACCAGAGGCCAGAATCAAACCTTGTGACTGTGAGGTAAAGACCTTAACTATTAAGCCAACCCTCATACTAACATTCTCTATCCGCTAGCTTTTTTAGCAATAAATGTAATGACTGCTAATATAGCTGAAGTAGTATAACAGAGAACAAGGAAGGTAACACAGTAGTCTTCTTAGAGCTTCTGTCAGTGTTACATGAAAATAGGGAAATAAAAACATAATTAGAGTTCAGTAGCTCTCCGAATGACTCATGCCATAACCAGGGATATGAAATAATATGGTGAAGGGATAGGTTTTATGCAAGGGACTGCCTGTGCCTACATTTGCATGGGAAGAAGATTCTCCAAACTTGATCAGAGAAATATAACCATAAGTCCTTCTGGAGACTCACTGCATAATATAAAATACTGGTGACATGAAATACATCTTGTCCTCTTCTTTTCATCCTAGCAGGCAGAATTTTAAGCTACACACACTTGCAGCAAACAGAAAGCTTGCCCAGTGAGGAGTTAGTTTAAAATAAGGCAAGGAACAGAATGTATTGTAATTCTAACATATCATGGCCTTGCTTATTCCACCAGAAACATGCTTGTTGCCCTGAATCCTTAACTCGCACTGCACCTGGGTTAGCAGGGAGCATTTCAGTCTTTCTAAAGGTAATCTTTAGTCCAGACAGGGAAAAAAGGATAAGAAAAGTTCCTGAGTAAAGATGTCATGTACCTCGTCTCTAGGTACAGCAGCCAGTCATCAGCATACTAAAGACATTTTGCTTCTGTCCCATCAGAGAGACACCTTTTTCTCAGTACATTGGATTGTAAAGTGCAGGCTAGTAGTTTAGTCATTAAAAGGAAATGAGCCAGGAAGAACAGGTATCCTTACCTCACCCCTTTTCAAAGTGAAAACGCTTTTGACAAGATGTCATTGGTGAGTTCAGACACAGCTGGAAGTACAGACCATGCCTGCACTGTTTTGTAAAAAGCTTCTGGAATGCTTATGCCCTCCATTATTTTTCCAGAGGTAGGCCTGACAAACAAATTCAATGTCTTTTTTGATATCCAAAGATATGGCCAGTGCTGGCTCTAACCAGGTTGTCCCTGGACAGTAGTGTAGTTAAGGCTGGCTTGCAGGTACCCTGTTCTAGTCCTTCCTGGAAGAAATTCTGTCTCTGCTGGAATAATAAAGCTAGATAACATTATTTTGAGACTATTCACAAAGATCAGAGATTGGGTGATAATTCTCAACTCTAGATAGATGCGTATCAAGTTTGGGAATAACCAAGGGACAAAGAGGCAACTAGACTGAATGCCTTTCAAAACCTGATTATGGTTTCAATATTATGCTAAAGTAGATGAAACGCTCAGCAGAGAGAACCTTTGAACCTCAACATTTTTTTCCAGGGTTCCTTAATTGTCAGGTCTACACTTTTTCCCTATAATAGATAAGTTTAAAGCTCAAATGGGACAAACCAGCCTGATGATGAAGAAGAAGGAAAAGAAAGTGTGAGATGCTGCCTTTGCAAGAGAGCCCTGGTGCTGCTGTACAGAGACTGACAGATGCAAGAATGATGGATGACGACAGACTGAAAGAAGGAGTAGTGAATGGGAAATGAAAAATAGAACTGCAGACCTTAATCTTCCAGCTGTGAACTAGGAACTGATCACATCTAGAGTAAACAGGGAGATGGCACAAGTAGAAGTTTTAATGGAAGGCGAACTTGAGCAAAAAGTGAGGATCCCAAATAGTAAAAAGAAAATCTTTTATATATTCTTAACACTAAATGATTGGGTGAACATGTTTAATATGTGGGAGAGACCTTGATCAGTTGTGATCAAGCAATAGTACGGTGTATCACCCTCGGCCCAATAGTGAGATCTTGGATTACAGCAGGGTAGAATTTAATTTGCCTGGAAATACTGTAGTAAATAATTTAAAAAGTTGACAGGAAGGGAGAACAGTGGAGCAGCTGTGGGGCAGCATTAAAGAAGGCACAAGGAAGGGAATGAAATCCACTATAAGGAAAAGAAAGGATGATATAACACCAAAAAAGGCAACTGATCTGGCTAAAAGTGAATGATAAGAGAGGTTATTTGAAAAAGGAAGGTGCTTAAGAAGCTGAGGAAAAGAGGGCGAGGGATGAGGAAAAGACCAATGAAAATGCCAGAGAAAGTTAATAAAGATCACTCAGGCGTCGGGCCTCTACACCCTGGAAGGCTGTTAATTACACATTAACACACACCCTGGGGGGCATTATTGTGCTTAGAGAATGGGTTCTCTGTAAAATTGCTCTGTTTTACTTACTTATTTATTTTTTTAAGTACTATATTATTTTTTTATATATTTTTAATGTAAAATAGTTCCTCTGCTTAATGTTTCAAACTTGCTGTAATATATGTTAATGGTGTTGGAGGAAGCATTTTACATCAAATATACATAAAAAATAATATAGTGCTTAAAAATAATAAGCAAGTAAAACACAACAATTTTACACAGAGCCCATTCTCTCTCTCCCATACTCACAAACACAGTCTCTTCTGCTTTCAAAGACATACATAAACACACAGTCTCCTCTGCTTTCATATACACATTCATTCATACAAGATCGGTCTCACCCTCTTTCTCAATCTATCATAGAGTCTCCTCTGCTTTCATACATGCATTCAGTCACACAAGATCGTTCTCACTCTCAGTCTCTCACACACACAGTCTCCTCTGCTTTCATACAGGCATTCAGTCACACAATATCATTCTTTCTTTCTCTCTCACTCTCTCGATCTCTCTGTCTCACACACACTCACAGACACAAACAGGCAAACAGTCTCTCTCGCTCTCTCTCTTTTTTTTTTTACATTTTATGCCCGCTAAACAGCAGAACCGCTGCTTAGTAAACGTAAAAATATTGTCGGCCGTTATTTTTTTTTTTTGCAGTCCAAGCTCCATGGCAGCTTAATATGCTGCTGTAAAGTATCAGACTCATTTGTCAGCAGGCATTATTTGTACATTAATACCCTGTTGGAGAATGTTCGTTCTCCAATCAGGGTGCTGATGTACAGTTTGCCTATTCTCAAATTTTGTATAAATGTAAATTTGCCTATATCACAAGTAATAATTCAACAGAGGTGTTAAAAAAAAAAAAAAAACATTAGTTTTGACCTCTGAGAAATATATGCCTATGAGGGGGGCCTAGAGGACTAAGCATTGGGCTACACTGCTAATGAGAAGTTTTTTGAGAAGGCAAAGCAGCCAACAGTAATATCTTGAGTTTTGTTAGTGATCCAGTTTGTTATCTAATGTGTTAGGTAGGGAATCACATTTAGCTGGGTGAGTTTGTGAACTATACCTGCAAATGGAATGATTTTGAATGCCTGTGTGAGGTCTAGATATGCAGTGTGCACTAGAAGTCTCTCATTCATTGATTTAGTAACCTTTTCAAAAAAGTCGCCTAGGTTAAATTGGCAGGATCTGCCATTGACTAAACTGAACTGGCTTGGGTGAAGAGTCTGTTGGTTGCCTATGTCCCTGTTTATTAATTCCATAATATTCCTTTCTATATCTTTACAGATAAGGCTTGTCAGAGTTATTGATCTATAATTACCTGGGTCCACTGACAGCACACTTTTGTACAGGGGGTGACTGTTGCTATCCTCCATTCACCCTGCACAAAGCCTGCTTGCTGGTGGATATTGAAGAGCTTCTCTAGGGGGTTTGATCAGTCCTCCTTCATGCTGCACTGCAAAGATGTTTTTCTTATACAAGCTTCAGATGGTATTCTGCAGTAGCCTCTGACACTCTAATATTTTACAAAATTAGACTAGCTAGCTACAAAAGTGAAAGATAACAGAAATAGTTATTTAAAGTCTAGGACATAAGAAGAAGTACAAGCATATTGTATGATATACCACAGGGCTGTTTTAGCAGTCTTGTGGTATATCACACAATATACTAAAATACTGTTTTAGCAAACATGTCCCCTTAGGAACAAGAGCAGTGATGGGAAGACAATAAACAGACATTAAAGGTAGAAGTATAAAATCTATCTATCTAGCTATATATGTATATATATATATATATATATATATATATATATATATATATATATATAAATCTATCTATCTATCTATCTATCTATCTATCTATCTATCTATCTATCTATCTATCTATGTATATGCATTTCATAGGGTAAGGTGACTTATGTCATGAACAGTACATCAGATGGATCCTTAACAAACAGAATAACATTAAAGTTCTGTTATACACTGACACCATGTTAAGAAAAGTAAGCAGTTTTTTTCTTAACTAATGTCATTGTATAGTAGCATTAACCCACAAGTGGGTGATGGTATCACAGGATTTACCCATGGTTGGTGTGGTTAGATCGCAAGGGTGAAAGAGAATGTAATTTCAAGATAAACAGGAACGAATGTAAAATGAGACTGACATATCTCACATCCACTGGTCATATTCCAATACAAAACGTAAAAACCTGATTTAGATAAAGTCAGAGCAGTCATGCAAATGGGAAGACACACAAGCATTAGAGTACTTCTATGAATGATGTGGTCTATTGCAAACTTTGTACCTAATATGTCTGAGTTAACTATGACTCTAAAATTGTGCTGCAGAAAGATGCAGTTTGGGAATGCAGATATAAAATGCTTAAGAAACCAGGTACAGAAACAGTGATGTTAATTTATTATGATTTCAGTTAGCCAACTGTGTCACAGCTAGATGCAAATAAGAATGTTATGAGCTTCATGATCCTACAAGAAAATAGACCAGCTACCTATTGGTTAGCATCACTTACAGTTACACAAAAGAACTATGTTCTGGAAGGAAAGAAACTGTTAGCAATAGTCTGTTGATATGAAAAACTACAGAACATTTCTGTGGTGAAGATGTTAAGGTAGAAACAGATCACAAACCATTGCAAAGCATATTCAAAACATTTCATCCGAGGTTCCTCTGAAACTGTAAAGCAAGTTATTTAATGTGCAGAATCATGATGTATAAGTGAAATGTAGACGATGAAAACAATTATACATAGCAGATATGTTGAGTGGGGCATATTTACAAAAGAAATATGATGAACTGCTTGCTGAAGAATTACAGATTCTGTGACTAATACTACAATTACTTATGACATAAGAAAGAGTAATAAAGTGAGTGCTATTACTTAGAAATGTAATTAGTGAAAGAGATTACAGGGAGAGGCTCCCTGAACAAAAATCAGAAATAAGGAAAGGCATTTAGCCATATTTTCTTTCAAGAAAAACATATGTTGTGTCAACGTTTTTTCAAATCATCTTTACTATTCACTGGAAAATTATGAAAACAATATAGAAACATCACATACAATAATTTTAACATAATAAGTCTAATAATGTAGACAAACAGTCAAACAGTTTTATTAGAAATATTTATGCAAGCATCACATGCAAACATGCGTAACTTATTATACAACTGTTGTAAACATACAAAACATAACATGCAAAATGCCACTTCTCATAATATATATTAATCTAAAGATAGAAATAAAACTTTATTTGGGACTCTCTTGTATTGCTATACAATAATAAAAATAGCAACCTTAATCATATATATGACTCATCATAGAAATAAAACTGTCAGGCCCCTTTGTCCAGTCAGTTTCATCCACATTCTTAAAACATAATTTAAACCTACCTGATATATATCTACCTTAATATAATCCCACTATAAAATACCTACACTTATACATATATGCTTCACGATAAAGTTCCAAAAGTCCATTTAGTACACCTTCTGTTATAGCTATTGTGTTAACTTTAAATGGGGCAGAACATTCTAAGTGCACACATCTTTACATACTTAAAACATATTACCCATTTTAACAGGGTTTTAATATCCAAATTTCTAAAAAAAATGCAATAAATGAGCCCACTCACTTTATAGTAAAATTAACAACATATGCAAACATGTATCTTAAAGTCCATTAAGCATTTAATGTCATCTTATCTATTCACTGTTGTGGCATCATGGGAAAATATACATAAAGTGTAGAAATGGCACAACAAATCTACAACTCCTCATTATATCAATGGTATCCAGCACCATATCCTTAGATCCACTCACATAGATTATATTCTCTTGACTCTATAATTGTAAACCTAGTATAAAAATAACCATAGTCAACAGAACTATAAAAGACAATGACTCAAAATATTGTCCATCCCAATAGTAATATCCTTTCTCCATACAGACAGCCCCCAAGAACAGAGCACCAAAGTCAAAATACCATTCCAATTTTCAATATGTATTCAGTTCCCACAAGTCTCATCTTGAAGAGATATTAGAAAAAGACATCTTTCATCATGTATTATATTCTCTAAAGTAAATTGGAAAACCCAATCTCTTCTTTTAACTCATTCTACTCACCATACTAACAACGTGATACAAACACCTATTCATTTGTTATAAACCTATTAACCAGTTGCTGACTGAAAATCTGCATCTGCATGCAAATATACCTACTTAAAAAAAGACATTTTAAGCACTGGAGGAAATGACAGTCTACACTTGAATTTATGCCTGCAATGCTCTGTATTTGTCTCTTTCAGCTGGAGTCATTGCAACAACGTTGTTTCTGAGAAGTTATGCTCTGCATGTACCTTATAACCCTCAATAATACATTTTTGTCAGGTGGCTAAATCTGCCATAAAACACATTCCTTCTCATACCATGTAAAAAACTGTACTAAAATTACACTAGCCTTTGTAGTAGTCCATTCAACAACAGTAAGTGGCAATCAGTAAGATTTCTTGATTTCCAGTAATTTCATAGAAACTAAATCCAAAAAGCCAGGTTTGTTTTCCAAAGTCCAAACATACTGATCATTCCTCTACTTCTAATACTCCACTCAAGCTCAACATTTGCTTTTAACCTTGTCATCCATAGTAACCTGTTGTACAAATAAAACCTGTCTATTTGTTTCAGCAGCTTTATTACAATTTTCATACTGCTTCTGCTTAAGGCAAAATAGTGTCATATTGCTCTTACAGAAATTCACAACTGTAATGGCCCTGTAGCTATCTAGCACACACTGTTAACACGTTGGAAAATAGTTTTAATTCATGGATTATCACATTTAATGTGAACATTTTTGACTTAATCTTTATAATATTATTCTTCAACTTGTGGTCAACAGTGATATCCATATCTCCGTAAATTATCACCTCCTCTTCTATCTTAACGTAATTGAATACTCAAAACAAACCATCATAGTTAGCCAAGTTGCTACAATCAAACCCAATTAACTAATTTTAACTGCAAAAATGCATTAATTAATACAATTATTAGTGGAATGACTGAAAGGGATAGCAAACATCTCCCTGAAGTATTAGAAGATCTCCAAGCATACCACTCAACCCGGAAATATCAAAAATCTGGACAAAGGTGACAATAGCCCATGAAAAGTAGGTACAACTGGCCAAAAACTGGGATGCTGGTTAACATAAAATTTGCATACATAATCATGTAACCCCACCCACTCCAATGGAATCATGGATACCAACATGAAGATTGAAGTCATTGAATAATAATAAATAATGACAGAAATATGAATTTCACACTTCATATCCCTCAGAAAATACATAATAATGCAAAACCTGTTATTCTAGCAACTATCTGAGTTCACAGAAGCAATATTTAAAATCTGTCCCTAATTATTTTTAGGCCTTTGTCTGACTCCCACCAGTAGTTTTGGGTTTGTCCAGATTTTTTACTCTGAGAGATTGAGAGGTATGACTGGAATTTAAGTGTAGTAACTGTACATGCTGTTGTACTTATACAAACTTGCAAATTCAGCAACTGGTATTTTACGAGTGGTAGCAATGAATGAATTGAAAACCTGTAAACTTTATTGCAAACTATATGCAGTCAATAAAACACATATAATGGACAGATTTCTACTGAACAAACATTGAATTTTAACAAGTCCCACAGCATGACTTATTTTAAACTGCAAAATGAATACAGGAACTCCAAGAGAAGTGCCCCTGTGTCACCAAGTACGGCCTATAAATAATTCAGTATGTATTTATTTATTTAGCAAGAAATGGATGCATACTCGTGGGAATGTTACCTGGCATCATTTATCACTATTTAGGACATTTAAAGTACTACTGATATCAGTGAAATGCAAATTATTGTAGCACAGTCCATACATATTGCCTCAAATTTTAATATGGAAAAGGAAAAAAAAACTTGATTTTGTTTTGTAGACATTTAATTGTTTGCTATACTGATGTCATATTGACCCGTTTTAAGTACAGTATCATAAATTTACATTATTATGACAAAAGTCAGAAATAAAAGTTCCTTTTACAATATATTTTGTGCAGATTGTATTCATACTGTCAGCTGTTAAAGCATTACCAACAGTGTGCACAGTCACAGGGACCCTCTCCCCCACTGCTAACAACCTGTACCTTCTGTATCTCACCATTAGGTGGCAGCAAACATCCACTCCTCCCTTATCTCCACTCACCCTTCCCAACAGACATATACCCTACAGAACATCCATGCCCATTTGAAACAAACATGACAAGATAGTACGACTCCCCATACAATTGCTGTAGCCTAGCTACACTTGCACATCTGCTGCAGACCATGCACATACCTTATATTCAAGCTGTAGCTTAACTCTTGTAGAATCTACCTTACCTCCATCCCATCTCCAGAATTAGCATGTACTCTCTCTGAAACTGTCCCCTTTTTCCCATAGTCCAGCCACCACCTCCAGTTAGAACCAGTATTTTTTTTATTTTTATTTATTTATTTTTTTATTTAACATTTGTTAACTGGGAAAGTCCAACTTGGAACAAAGCCAATTTTCAGTGGAGCCACGGGGAGAAATGCTCCAGATGCATGTCTTTGTAATGTGGAAGAAAACTGGAGCACCCAGAGGAAACCCACATGACTGCAGGGAGGACTTGCAGACTCTGCACAGAAGGCACCCCAAGTAAGAATCAAACTGGAGAATCTCTTGCTGTGAGGTGACAACGCTACTGCTGCACCACTGTATTCACTGATTGACTCTCACTCACCTCTGCTAGGGCTCTGACTCACTCCATTCACCCTTCAGGCTCACTCTACTCCCCTACCTTGCCCCCATTTCCCACCCACCCCCACTACCTGTACATATAGCCCACCTTAAACCACACCCATTCTGCTATTCCTCCTATCACACTTGAACACGCCCTCAAACTCATTACTTTCCCAAAGTCTCCACCCAACACCACACCATGACTACTCCACCATACCTAGTTCTACTCCTAACAACCACTCTTACCTCACTTTTCTATCTCATTTATCTCATTCAACTACCTCACCCCAACCATACATCCCTATGCACTCCATAGCACCCATACAATCAGTATCCACACCACCCTTTACTAACATAACACATGAACTTTACCCATTCAACGCAACCCTACTATTCAAACATACTATACTAGCCATCCTCCAAACACAATACACACCCCCAAGGCCACACTCCACCAAACCTCTTCCACTCCTTTACTCATACACCACTACTATGCTAGGCCATCTCACACACATCATTCAGCAGATCATGCTGTCACTCTCTGAAGACATACACCCTAAGTCAGGGCTCACACCCCCGGTTTCCACCCCCAACTCCCAGCACACACACAGTCACACCCATAAAGCAATACATCTTGCCACATTCAATGCCCAAAGCCTAAGAAATAAAATCTCAGAGAGCTGGCTCAAACCCTCCATAAAGTACAATGCAATTCTCCCACCAGGCTACCAAATAATTTGTAATGACAGACATAGCAAAAAAGGCTGAGGTGTTGCTTTACTCTTCTCTTCTGCCCATACCTTGACTCCCTACACCAATCTTATCCCTAACTTTAAACACACTGAAATCACTATTGCACTGCTAAAACTAAACAATCACAAATTCATTTGTATAGTTGTCCTATATATACCTCCCGGTAACAACATCACAATACTAGAAGATATGCTCTTCTGGTTTTCCTCCATCATAAGAAATGAAACCTACATCCTAGGTGACACTAACATAAATTGGGCCTCAATAAATACACAAGCCCCATCTCAATCACTCAGTCTCTTCAATTTCACTCAAGTCATAAATCCCCCTACCAGACCAAGCAAAGATGGGTCCTCTGGTACCATCATTGACTGCATCTTTACATCCCATCTCAACCTTATCTCAAACTCAGGAATCCTTCCAGACCCCCTTAGTGACCACCTTCCAGATTTCGCTGACTGTCTCCCCTCCCCTCTCCAACACCACCACTACATACATACATGCACTCTCACCCACTTCAACCCTTATACTTTCCCTGCATGCCTAAGATTTACTGACTGGTCACCCCTTAGAATGCTCCCCCTCAACACTGCCACTACCTACTTCAATTATACATTCATAAACACTCTCAATAACCATGCCCCTGTAAGAACCAAATGTAACAGAGCCAAGGCCTCCTCATGGCTATCTAAAGAAACCAAACTTGCCATGCTACAAAGAGATAAAACCTGGAAACTATATCAAAAAAGCAAACTACCAAAACACTTACTATAATTTAAACAACTTCATAACTCTATAAAGAAACTTATAATCAGAGTTCGTAAATTATACTACCGCTACCATCAAACCAACCACTCTACCAACCCAAGAAAGTTCTGGGGCTCTATCTCCTCCCTCCTTCACCCTGGTAACAAAGAAAACCCATGCCCAAACCCAAACTTCACCCTGGTAACAAAGAAAACCCATGCCCAAACCCAAACCTTAATGACCTTGACACTGCAACTCAATTTAACTCCTTTTTCATAGATTGCATAGCCAAACTATCCTCCTCTTTTCCTCACCCCCCCAACACAAAATCCCCTCCCCCCTCCCCCACCAACAACACACTTCCCTTAAACCTAGAACCCATTCCCACTTCTACTATAAAAAAATTTCTACTCCAACTAAAACCTATCTGGAATGCACCCGATAATCTCCCTACAACTTCCTGAAACTATCTGCTGACAGCATAGCCCTTCCCATTTCTACTTTAATCAACAGATCCATCAAAGAAGCATATGTCTCATCCATCTGGGTGCCAAGCATACATCATCCCACTGCATAAAGGAGACAAAAACACTGATACCTCCAGTTTCAGACCTATAGCTATTCTTTCCCCTCTTACAAAAATCCTAGAGAAATGTCTTTATACTCAACTCATGTTATATCTCACCCTAAACAACCTTCTTACCCATACATAACATGGCTTCTGCCATGGCCACAGTACCATGACTGCTCTCTTGTCCTTTCTCAAAACTATTAATCATGCTCACGACTCTGGTAAACTTGTATCTTCCCTGTTCCTAGACCTATCCAAAGCTTTTGACACAGTCTCCCATCCTCTACACTTAAATCAGCTCTCATCTCTCAACCTCTCTACCTCCTCCTTAGCCTGGTTCTCAAGCTACCTCTCTCAATGTAAACAAGCTTTGAATGGAAATCCTCAACTTCCACCTTTCAACCCATCCACACTGGGGTCCCACAAGGTTCTGTTCTAGGGCCACTTCTTTTCAATATATTTATCAACAACTTTCACCTTGCCATCCCTGACTCATCAATAAGCCAATATGCGGATGACTCAACTGTCATCTGCTCTGCAAATACCCCCTCTGACCTACTCCTAAAAACTCAATCAGCTTTCTCTAAAACAGAATCTTGGGTGAACAATAACCATCTGGCCCTAAATACTAATAAAACTAAGCTTATGATCTTTTCCCCCTCAAGAAACTCCCAAATAGACAAAAGCACTTTCTCAGAAATCAGTAGTGATAACATCCCAATCTAAATTGTATCTAACACAAACTCGTATCTAACACCAAACTCATCATTGACGAGCACCTAATATTTGATACCCATATTCAATCCTCCATTAAAAAAACACCATAAACTGGGACTTCTATACAGGCACAATCGCTATCTCTCCCCCTCCACCAGAAAATCCCCTAGCATCTTCCTACATTCTCCCCTCTCTTATATATGGCACCCCCTGTTAATCAATCTGCAATTGGGCCTGCAATCCAAGCTTGAATCATGATATAATAAAATAAGCACATTCGCTACCAACTCAAAAAACTTCTCCCACCACTGCCACTCTCTCCATACCCTATAATGGCTCGAACTTCCAAATTACTTGACCTTGCTCAAACTCATTAATGCCTACAAGCTCATCCACAAACCTACTAGCTGCCCCTCTCTCTCTCCACTGCACTAAACCCCTATATCTCTAACGGCTCACTCAGATATAAAAAACAAAACCTCCTGCAGATCAACAAACCATTATGATCACCTGGCCACCTCCTACTTTCCTACTCCATTTCTAAACTATGGAACTCTCTCCCACCTGCCCTTCGCAACACCCAGGACCATACTAAATTCAAATCTCTTTTGTTCTCCTATCTTACTACTAAATGGATATGCACACCACACTCCCCACCTTAATTTCCCCCTCAGCCATGAATCCCTCTCTGCAATAACTACTTCTACTTTCACCCCACTGTGATTTTCACCTACTTCGCCCAATCCTCTCCCTCACTCAAACTTTTCCGTAACTCAAGAATGTCTGATTATCATATTGTATGCCATTTTTCTCTGTGAATTTATTGTATGTTATTTTATTGTACACTACATACTATCTAGAACTGATTGTATACAATCTAGAATCGATTGTATATTCTATTTCTATCTAACTGTTATCTGGAGCTTTTCTCCCTGGGCCTCCACTGAAAACAGGCTCCTCATGGCCCAGTGGACTACCCTGGTTACCAAACTGAAAATAAATAAATACATAAATATTTGCTGAACATGCTGAAACATACCACAATTCAGTTTAATTATAGGAAGAGAACCAATTTCGGGAGGATACAAAATTAGTAAGTTCTGTTTGAAAAGCAGTTTTCTAAGTGCTATAATTTTAATATTCTACTAAAGCATTCAGCTTCCTAAATAAAATAATCAGACCTTTCTGGAAAATCATCAGCTGCCGCATCACTTAGTTTTTGTATGGGTCTCTCATTACATTCCCACACTGTGGGTATCCCAACGGACATAGTAATTGATGGCAGAGTCAGACAGGGGGATTTGTGAAAAGGTCAGTGTTGTGCCTTTATCATTGGCCCTTGAAGGAAACCACCACTTAGCAAGCAATGTGGTGTCATTGATCCACTGTATAACCCTGTGGATTGGTGTTCTTTAAGAAATTGTGCAATGACTACATTAGCACGTAACATTAATTAAAAACTTGCCTTGATGTCATACACTTGCCTCTGGATATTGATGAAAGATATTGAGAGCTGTTCACTAAGCATACTTCTCAATGCCTTTGGTAACAATTTCTGGACAAACCCAAAAATAATGGGGACATAAGGGCTTACAAACAAAGCCACATTTTAAATATTACTATAATTCAGTTTAGAAATAAAAAGCAGGTTTTTGCATCAACATGCATTTACTGAACAACACGAATTATGAAACTGTAATGTTCAGTACTATTAACTAACTGTAATCTTCAGTTTTCACCAGAAAATAAAACACGAGGTTCATGATATTTGAGAGGTAGGCGAGCAACTCTGAAATACCTAAAGCGGAAGGAACTCCATGACATTTAGAAAGACCCCCGCAATTTAAGGATGTGCGGAAGTATTTTTCAGAACATTGTGTGCTCTTGAGCTCCCTCCTTCCCTGTCATTCATTTGGTTCTTTGGTTAGAACTCCACTCTGTCCATGATACAGCACCTAACTTTGTACTTTGTAACTGCAAACTAGGGCATGAACTTTTTCCTACTGTTGTTTAGAAGCTGTAGTAGCCGCCTTACTAGGCCCGTGAAACTCCCTCCTTCCATCTGACTTAGGATTGGGCAATCCATGCCCTGCTGTGGCACACCCGCTACGTTTAGACATGTGCTATGGGAGAGTCCTGAATTACGAGTGTTTTGCTGTGTCTGAGCTCAGTCCATTCTAATGGTAGGAACCAAACCAATCATGGAAGACAAGACTCGTTTCTTCACAGATGTAATCACTTTCACCAGATTCATGCTGGAACAGGGTATGAAGGCAAAGGGTAACACTGGAGAGTTCAGTTTCAGCTACTACTGTATTCATTATGCACAGCAATCAAAGACATGTCCTCTGCTGTCAGGAAAGTGAGCATTGGATAACTGCAGGTATTAAATTTGTGAACTTGCACTCTTAGTTACAAATGCAGCAGGTTTTATACAATTGCAAGATGTGGACACCTGGACTGTTGCCATAGTGTGGACACAGGTCATTGTTAGCATTATCTGACATTTCTAAACATTGTTTCATAAAGTTGCACTGAATTCCATTTTGCATAATCTTTTTCTCTTCACTTTAAAGTTCAGAAAGTACTAGGCTGGAAATGTTAAACTGTTTCAGTTAAAATGTGGGTTTATTAGGAGTAACATTGAATGCAAGTATTCCTATTTCCTGAATAATGTCATTATATGCAAGTGTCTCAGACATTGCAGACGTACATCAAATCTCACTTTATACATGTTTTATAGAGTTTCATTTGCATAAGGTACGACTGCTTTCTTGTGGCCTTCCTTCTAACCATTGCACATTGATTTAAAAGGGTCTCTCAGGAATTCATGGCACCCCATTATTTTAGCCTCAAAACCAGGAAATTCTGAGGAATTCAGTTTGGTTGAGAGGTATGTCTCCTAGTTGTGTCCATGAATTAATGTTAAAGCTGACAATATAACAGTTCCCATTAAACCAATAAGGCACATGCTCAAGAGGATACATATATCACATTTGTGATACCAAAGTACAAAGAGAGAGCAAGAAGTATAATTTATTGTGCAGGAATGTTAACTCATGCAGATGTGGTAGTGAAGAGGTGCTCCGTCAGCAATCCATACCATCGCAATATTCAAAAAATAAATGATAGCCGATATAATCCATGGTTGTTGCAAATCAAAAAAACCATGATGTCTCATATATGTAGTTTATTATTCCAAGTACCACAAAATAATCAAATGGACTAAACAAACAAACAGAAAAAACAAGTACAAATGGGATTGGTGCATTAGCATTTATATTATTAAGACAGGCAATCTGATGTCATTTCTGATAATGGTATATACAAAATTTCAGAATTTCCAAAGATCTCTTCATGTATGTGAATTCAGAAATATAATATTCAATCTGCACTCTTTTTCAGTATAACGGACAAGTTGAGAAAACTATACAGACAATGAAAAATTTCATGAGAAAGAGAGGTAACAATAACTATAAAGGCTGTCATTGAATAAGAATATCAGAGCAATATATACCCCATGTGCTATATCTCTGGCTTGAATACATCTCTTATAAACTTTAAAAAACACTTTTACAAGGCATCTCATTCTGCCTGCTGGGAAGGAATTAGAAGCATTCGCTAAGATCTATTAGCTAAGGTGATATCTTTTGGACTTAACCTTGATGCCCTTTACATTTGACCTGTTACTCTCTGGGTCACAGGTTTGTAACCAGACCCAACATGAGCACTGTGGATTACTTATATTTTGCAAAAAGATTAGAATACAGTAATACTCTGTTGCAGGGTGTCAACCAGTTCTAGACAGAAAATGCTATTAGTGCAGAATATGCAGAAAACTACACAATTTACAAGACGGACAGATAAAAATACAAAAGCCACAGGAATGTTTGCAGCCTGAAGCTAAAGAAGTTAGCCTAGTAGCTGAGCCAAAGTCTTGTTTTATTTGTGGAGATAGTGGAAGGCTGAACAGGAGAAATTGCAACATAAGAGAGATAAATCAATATTTAACTAACAAGAGAAACCAGAATTGTTATAAGTACCATGGTAGTAACCAAGAGATTGTGAGAAAGGCCTTTATAGAAAGCCCGTTAGGAGGAATAATATCCTACATAACAGTAGTAAGCACCCTCGAAATGTAAAGAAAAATGTCCTTAAGGGACAGGTCTTCAGAATAATGAGGCTATTTAATGATGATGCTGACTTGGAAAGGGCTCTATCAAACCTTAAACTTGAATTCTTTAGCAGGGGCTATAAAGCCTCAGAAATAGATAAGCTACATCACAGAAGCCTGGAGAGAAAGACAGAATAGATGCAGGCCCTATTATGGAGAAGAAACTCCATCTGAGATAAACTCAAAACAGAACAGAGTGGATGGAGCCTGGTGATATTAGAGTTACCCTGCCATATTCTAGTGACATTAACAGTATATGTGATATTGTGAAAGCTAATTGGAACATTCTAAGAACTGCAGATGAATTTGAAGATGTGATAGGTGAAACACCATCCTTTTCATTTAAGAACAACATATCCCTTAAGAGACATCTCTGTTATAACTTAAATAGGAACCAAGGAATATTCTCAGAAAGAATTGGTACACATAAATGCAGAAATTGTTGTGCATGTAAATATGTATACACAGGGGAATCTTTCCAGCATTCTTCACTGCACTTTAATATTGATTTTAACTTTTACGTTGATTGCAGGACAAAAAATGTGGTTTATTTCAGCTTCTGTAGATATGTTATGCCTACTACATTGGTAAGACCAATGATATGTTGAAAGATAGGATGCTGAAGCACTATAGGGATATACAGAATATTAAAGAAACTAGTGCTTTGGCACAACATATTTTAAAAGAGGGCTTGAATCATAGCTTTAGTTTCTTTATATTGGAAGTTTTAGATGAAGGTATAAGGGGAGGAGACTTTAAAAATAAAGTCTCCCTAAAACCCTTTTTGAAAAAGAGACCCTTGAAGCACTAAAGTGAGTTGAAATATTTTACTATTTTTAAGACTACTGTTTTAATTTTATGTGTGTGATACTGTGTCTTTAATATGTTAATTGGTTTATGATGTCACTGATTGAAATGGTTTTAAATTATGCTGTTTCTCAAGAGAATGTATGCCTGATGAAGCATTGAATACCATGAAAGAGCTAACATCTTTAATAAATTTTGCTACTTTTCGTTTACCTGCTGTGAGTAACTGAGATACGTGGACAATGGGTATATATTAGAAGATCGACTTTTTAAAACGTCGAATGTTCTAATATCGACCCCTATTCAGCGAACGCTGACAACATCAAACATGCAGAACAGCAAATTTTTTCCAAGGGAAAAAATTTGCTGTTCCGACACATATGCACACAACACAAACACACCAAACAAACAGCAATCCACACACATACACCTAAAATCCTACATCTAACCCTACGCTAAACTGTACACAGACCACTAGCTATCTACTTACCTTAACACAAACCCTAACCCTAAGGTCCATCACTATCGCAAACTCACCTCACCCGCACCCTAACCCTAACTCACCTACCCTGCCCTAACCCTCATGTCCACATAATCGCACACTTACCTGATCTCGACCTGTAACTTTCCACCACAGTGCTGAACATAGCGAAGCCACAGGAACGGCAAACTGAATTCCTTCCCCAGGAAGAAATTCAGTGTTCCGCAGCTTCCCTATTTTCAGCCTTCGCTGAATAGGTGTTGATATTAGAATATTCGAAGTTGTGAAACTTCGATGTTCTAATATAGACCTGTGGACAATATGAAAGATGATCACAAAAAATACTTTTTGAATGTGTACAAACATATCTTATTTGATTTAAAACTCATGACATGCTTTGTATAAAATTAAGATAATTTTTTAAATTAATCAATGTAAATATGGTATACAACCTCATAGAATCTACATAAAATAAATATAATTTGCAACTAGAAAAAAATAGCTATAGCAGGTTGCTATATATGTTTAAATATGTTAATGTGTAGCTATCGGAAGTAGCATGTTGTACAGGGCAACACTTTCTTGATGGAAGTCTAAGTAAACCCCTTATGGAAGCTAATACTACAACCACAGTACCTGTGTTGCTAATGCCTCAATCTGACACTCACCCAAAGATACAGGAATGTAGATTGGATTCTCAGAGGCATTGTTGGTAGATCATTACACGTCCATAATAAGGGTACTGTTAAGTGTGCCACAGCCTTTTCTACTAATTTAAGTATCTTGTCTGATTAGAGACAGTCCAAAGACGTTACAGAAAAAAGAACAAATGTAGTGAAGGAATTCATTTATGAAAGACAATTGAAATCATTCACCTTATCTTCTGCTCTTATTGTTAAGGAGGAGGGCTTATATTAGTACTTACTGCCATATCCATTTATTTATGCATTATTTAAATCACTACAATTAACCAGTAGTACATGCAGAGCAAATACAAAACCTGATAATATACTACTTACAATGGATATTAGCAATATTAAAGGATAGTTCTGTGACCCAGCAGGTACCAAGATTTTGGAACATTGAAACATTATACATAAATCAGAGAACAACTCTCATAGGTTTAATAAAAGTAATGGCAGTCATCTGGGAAAAGAACATATAAACAGGGTCAAAGTCAAACTACTTTCAAGTTTCATGCTGACCTCAGATATTAAGCTTGATCACTCACGTTGAACACATGAGCCATAATACCAATCTATTTAATGAGCCAACAAGATAACGTTTTAAGGCCACTTCTCTTGGTGCAAACGTGTTTTCATTAGAAATTACACTGGTGGTCTAGGTGTGATCAGCAAACTAGGGTGCTGGACTATCCCCCTCAGGAGATTGGCTGAGTGGCCACTGCAATGTTCTCCCATGTTGGGTTGAAGGGGCACTATACTGTTTCACAGAGGTTATCAGGTGAAGATCAATATTTTTACAAACTGGATGCATGCCTACATTGTTGGGGATGGTTCTATAATGAAAGCTCCGCTAATGTTTCACACTGCCACTATTTTCATACATGCAGAGGGTACAGAAGTAAAAATAAAAATACCCTACATTATCCTGGCTCAGTGTGGTGGAGGGATGGAATCATAACTGCGACCAAGGTAATCTGAGATCTATTACCTGTTCAGGTGCTGGAGGAGCCAGGCAGTGGGAAGGTGCAACACTTAGTCTATATGCCCTTTCTGAGATGTAAGGGTGGAATTCTGTTTGTATGATCTGGCACTCCTGCAGTGATGGGGATGTCTTGTATCTGCAAGCCAGACTGCTATTAAAATTTGGCATTAGAAGGCCTGGAGCCAATTGATGTTATGCGCACTGATGTGTATGATATCAACAGCTCTGCCCAATTAGGGCAATACAAAAATGTTCTCTGAATGGATAATATCTTATGTGATGTTGCAAGAATCCCTGCTCTGTGTTTCTGTGTTCTCTTTCCAATCTCAGCACACCTACAGTTGAGGCAATCCTTGCCCCATGGTAATGTTTTTGTTTCAGTGAGAGCACAGCCTTGGGGTTATGACAACTTTGGGAGTTGCAAATATCAGAATAGAGGCTGTAGTTTAGCTAGTTAAAGCACCCAAAAGCCACAAGCTCATGGGCTCAAAATATGTATTAAGAAGTCATTGAAAAAAAAAAACAGTCTGACTCCTCTTACCTTAATCATAGAATCACAAACACTTAATTTCATGCATTATAAATGCTCTTCAAGCTGATACTGTATGAATGTAATAGCACTTTCTTGTTTTAAATCCTACATGAAAAGTTGTCACATATCCATGTTATCAATTTCTGTGAGAGATCTATAAAAAGGAAACTTAGCATTGATCATTGCAATGCAAAGCATAGTGCATTATAGCCCTCATTTGTGGTACCACTACTAGTGAACAAAAACAACTGGATGACATGGAGATAATGAATTATTATGTAGCACCACCTCAGGACTTCTTTCTTTGAGATTCAAACGTTACTCCCATACCCCATTACACACACACACACACACACACACACACACACACACACACACACACACACACACACACACACACACACACACACACACACACATACTTCACTCATGGCAGGGCTCTATCAGCTGTCATAAAACTCTATGATGTACAAGCACTCATTTGTACTATTAATGCTCACTAGTGCTATTTTAGTTTGGAAGATCATGTTGATAGCCTGAAATGTAGGCATGGTGGATGTAGACATACATGCTCCCTCACACACAACCCTGATAGGCTTCCTGTATTTGCTAATCCAAGAGCATGCACCTCAGCAGATGACTCCAGCCAACACTACATATCACTCCCAAAGTGGAATCTTTCTCAACAGTCTCCTCACTCAGAAAGGTGAGTGATCATTTAGCCAGCCCTTTGCTACCCAGGACCCTAACTGAGCTTGATGATCAGTAACACAGATGCTCAGCATGTCTCTGTACCAACAAGCCAGTTATTGACCTGTTCTTTACAAACAGAACATATGATACCCTGATAGAGAAAGCAGAAGGGGAGGAGGAGGAAGAATAAGAGTCGACAATAACAAGAGGAGTCTACACTTGTAAATCATTGACATGATATGTACAAATGCTTTTAGCTGCCGCATGCAACTAGAATAAGAATAGTTTAAATTATTGTACTCCATTGATACAACCTTTTGGCCTCATTGTTGATGATTTTTTTTTCCAAAATAGCCTGAAATTACTTGAAACAACTTCCAGCAAAAAATTTGAAATGAGCATACACTACTATAAACAGTCTGAGATAAAACTGAGAGATAATTTTATCTCAATATATGACTGTAAGTGCTTCCTAGATGCTGGCTGATTTAGAAATAGGTTCATAGGTTCATAGGTGTGTACTAGCCCAACGCTCCTGGAGCCTTTACAAGCCTAGCCCATAGGAGTGTCCTGGTATCATGCTGCTGTTAGTACCCGGTGCCTCTATCAAGTAGAGCCACTGGAGTGATCCCCGGGGTGAACTTTCTATTTCCCATCCACTCATCAAAATTTCTCTTGAAAAGGGCCAGTGAGGTGCTCTGCTTGACATGTATGGGAAGTCTATTCCAGAGCATGGGCAGTCTCTGGGTTATGAACCTGTCCCTCTAGCATGTTCTGTTGATTGTGATAATGAGGTTGAGGTCCCTGGAATGTGCGGTGTGGAGGGATTGGGATTTCCTTAGGTGTAACATTTCTAACAGGGCTGGGTCAGACATGGCTTTGTAAGTCAAGCAGAGATCGCCTCTTAATAGACGATATGAGACAGAGAAAAGCTGGAGTTTTTTGAGTCTGTCCATGTAGGGCATGTGTTTAAGGCCTAGGATCCTCTTTGTGAGGTACTTTTGTGGCCTTTCCACCTGTTACAGGTGTTTAGTGAGGTACATGCCAAATGGGGCATTAAACTCGATCATTGGTCTATTGAGGGAAGAGCAGAGAGAGATGATGACCTCTTTCTTCCTGGATGCAAAACCCTTGGTAATGAGATGTGCCACATAGAAGGACCACTGTGGCAATGTGGTGTTCGAAGGAGAGGTTGCTGTCAACCTGTGTCCCCAGATCTCTTATAATGCCTTCAGTGTTCAGTGGGCTACCATCAATGTGGTAATTAGTGGGAAGTGAGTTTTTCCCAAAGTGAAATGTGATGCTCTTTGCATTTTTCTGTTTTCTATGCTTCAGTCGGCTAACGTGTAGTCCTGCATATGGACCACTCTTTATGCTAATTGGTTCTTTTGTAGTATTGCTACTATTGGTCAGTTAAAAACTAAGTATTTTTCAAGTGGTCCTTCTTGAGTTTTAATGTTACTGCTTTCCATGCGTTAATTTCAACCTTGTGGTTTTATATTCAGTGTAATGTGCACTATGCTGACCTAGGTCATGGCTGGTCTGTGGACCTGTGCACCTACTGATTTAACAACAAACAAATAAATATTGTGGTGGTGACCCTTGGAGATGTGCTATGAGTAGGTTGAAACACTAGTGTCAGGTCACTGTGCTGGAGATATAATATAGAAATAACCCACGCCTGGGTGTGGGTAATGCTGGATTTACCCACAGTTGGTGTGGTTTGGTCACGAGGGCGAAGCCCGAGTGGCCAAACAAAGCCAACTGTGGGTAAATCCAGCATTACCCATACCCAGAAGTAGGTTATTGCTATTATACAATGACATTATTTAAGAAAAAAAATAATTACTTTTCTTAAATAATGGCATTGTATAATGCCTCCTTGCTGCCCTTCCGCAGCTGTCTGGTATTCTGCGGCAGTTCTGATGTACTGCGCATGCGTATGCCCATGCAGTACATCAGAGCTGTGGGCAAAAGCAATGGAGAAAGCAAGATCTCCGCTGCTTTTTACAAACTGTTTTGCTATGTTAAATGGGTTTAACATAACGAGACAGCTTTACAAAAAGCAACGGAGAATCTCTGTTGCTTTTTTTAAAGCTGTCTCGCTATGTTAAACCCATTTAACATAGCGAGACAGTTTGAAAATGCAACGGAGAAAGCAAGATCTCCGTTGCTTTTTACAAACTGTCTCGCTATGTTAAAGGAGTTTAACATAGCGAGACAGCTTTAAAAAAAGCAACAGAGAATCTCCGTTGCTTTTTTAAAGCTGTCTCGCTATGCTAAACTCGTTTAACACAGCGAGACAGTGTGAAGCAATGGAGATCTTGCATTCTTCGTTGCTGTAAAAAAAAAAAAAAGAGTTATAGTAATGGAAAAAGTCCAGGTGACTGGACCTTTTTCCATTACTATAACTCAGATTTACAACGTGCACGCTGACCAATCAGCGTGCACGTTTTTGAATATTAATGGGAGGGTCATTGTATAATATAGCAATAACCCACGCCTGGGTGTGGGTAATGCTGGATTTACCCATGGTTGGTGTGATTTGGTCACAAGGGCGAAGCCCGAGTGGCCAAACAAAGCCAACAGTGGGTAAATCCAGCATTACCCACACCCAGAAGTGGGTTATTGCTATTATACACTGACATTATTTAAGAAAAAAATAATTACTTTTCTTAAATAATGGCATTGTATAATGCCTCCTTGCTGCCCTTCCTCAGCTGTCTGGTATTCTGCGGCAGTTCTGATGTACTGCGCATGCGTATGCCTATGCAGTATATCAGAGCTGTGGGCAAAAGCAACGGAGAAAGCAAGATCTCCGTTCCTTTTTACAAATTGTCTCGCTATGTTAAAGGAGTTTAACATAGCGAGACAGCTTTAAAAAAGGCAACAGAGAATCTCCGTTGCTTTTTTTTAAAGCTGTCTCGCTATGTTAAACCCATTTAACATAGCGAGACAGTTTAAAAAAAAACAACGGAGAAAGCAAAATCTCTGTTGCTTTTTACAAACTGTCTCGCTATGTTAAAGGAGTTTAATATAGTGAGACAGCTTTAAAAAAAGCAACGGAGAATCTCCATTGCTTTTTTTAAAGCTGTCTCGCTATGTTAAACTCGTTTAACATAGTGAGACAGTGTGAAGCAACGGAGATCTTGTGTTCTCCGTTGCTGTAAAAAAAGAGTTATAGTAATGGAAAAAGTCCGGGCGACCAGACCTTTTTCCATTACTATAACTCTGATTTACAATGTGCACGCTGACCAATCAGCGTGCACGTTTTTGAATATTAATGGGGGGGGTCCATTGTATAATTGCATATTTCTACTGTACTCCTGTTCTTAAAATTAATCAAAGTGGATTTCATTTAAAGTTAGATGTCTAAGAAGCTGATTGTAACAGCCTACCATTGGAGTAGTTGAGAAATTCTACTCCAAAGTAGACCTGGCTGAAAGTCTGCTTGTGTCAGGAACAATGGGAGTAATGGAGACCATCCAAGGAGGCTTGTCTAGCCTTCAAGAATCCTCATCACTATGATGTAGGAGGGGTTGCAGGACATTAAATGCTTAAAACTTCCCAGGGATCAATATAAACAGCAGCTACAAAATACTGATGCCAATGTCAAACAGCAGCAGACTGATTTACTGCACATAAAGAGACTCTGTGCTGACACTCAGTGAAAAAGTAGACTTAGAGGCATCTCGTTATAAACTAGGACTTAAAGTAGATGACATGGAAAACTTGCCTCATGACAATAACCTTGATATAATAGGAATACCTGAAGGAAAGAAGGCAGTCACATGATTTCTTTCAATGTTACAGCTGTTTATGAAGAACCATGACCTAGTGGCACAAGAAAGGGTGCAATGAGTCCAGGACTGCAACAAAAGCAGCTCCCTAAATCAATTTATCATCAAGCTCCTAAACTACAGAGACAGGGATCTGATCCTGCACAAGTTGAGAGAATACAAGTCCTCATTGCAGGATCACTTCAGCACAAGTGAGGTTGATACCAGGATATAACACTACCTTGTTGAACAAGAGGAAAGCCCTGTGAAAGTATAAGGAGTAACGGTACACCATGAATCTCAGATTTTCAGCTGTATTGCATGTTTCCCTTGAATGTTCCATAAAGGATAAGGAACTTTTAAAACAGTAAATATGAAGCCTATAAACAGTATTTGCTGACTCAAAAGTTTCAACTCACTGTGCAGTCATTCCACACATCTTGGAGGCAAAGCAACTTATAGGTTCATAGGTGTTTACTAGGCTAATAACCACAAGGAACTTTTTAAGCCTAGCCACACATCCCAAATCTCTGACAAGTTCTGATACCCTTGATAAGTGTAAGCAGGACTTTGGGGGATGAAACATTTATAAGCAGGGGCCTGGGAGATGAACCATTTACAGGTTGCCTATGTCCATTAGAGGCATACTGTAGGTGCTAAACCAGGGATGAATGTCCTTTTCCCCATCCAATTGTCTAAGTTGCACTTGAATTGGGTTAGGGAGGAACTCTGCTTTACATGGTTGGGGAGCCTGTTTCAGAGGTGGGGTAGTCTCTGGGATACAAACCTGTCTCTCCAGCAGGTCCTATTTATATCACAAGGAAGGTGTAAGTCTTTAGAATGGGTAATTCTGGTAGTGTTTGTTTTGTGGATATGCAGGAGGTCCTCCAGAGTGGGGTCTGACAATGCTCTGTATGGCAGGCATAGATCTCCCCTCAAAAGCCTGTTGGAGACAGAATGCAGGAATAGGGCCTTGAGGCAGTCTACATGGGACATTTTACTTATGCCCTGTATTTTTTTAGTGAAGAACCTCTGTGGATATTCCAGTTGCTGAATATGCCTGGTTAGGTACATACCAAAGGGGCATTGTACTCAATGATAGGTCTGAGAAATGCTGAATACAGTGGAACAATCACTTCCTTGGACGTACATGCCATACCTTTGTTTATAAGTTGTGCAACATAGAATGATTTCCTCACTAATGTAGACACATGATGGTCAAAGGCTAGATTACTATCTATGTGTGTTCTTAAGTCCCTGACTACTGGGTCATCTCTAAGGGGTGTCAACATGATAGTTACCAGGGGTGGACAACTTCCCAAAGGATACTATTATACATTTCTTGGCATTTAGTCTTAGTCCATGGCACTGACACCAGTTTTTTGTCTGTGTCAGCCCCTCCTGGACAATATTTGTGTCAGTGTGGGATTCAATGACAGCTCCTAATTTGCAATCATCTACACATTTAGTCAGCCAGAGACCACTGAAATTGGCCTTGATTTCAGAGACGTAAATGTAAAAAGGAGCAGTCCAAGTACTGATCCCTGAGGGGCTCCACTTGTGACTCACTTCTTTGTAGAGGTGGATTCCCCAATTCTAACTTCCTGGGTCCAGTCTGTGAGCCAGTTGGCTATCCACTGGGTGACATACAAGTTTGTACCTAACCTCTTGAGTTTGTCAACAATGCCTGAGTTGGGTATTGTGCCAAATGCCTTGGCCAGGTCAAAGCAGGCAGTATGAACTATTTTCCCTCATCCATTGCTTTGATTACCTTCTCAAAGAAGTCCACTAGGTTGAGTAGGCATGATCTGGTCTTGACGAAACTAAACTGGATTGGGTCCAGTATCTGGCAGTTTACTATATCTCTAATGATCATTTCCATGATAATTCTTTCCATGGCTTTACATATAAGATAGTGAGATTTATGGGTCTGTAGCTTCCAGTGTCTGTAGTTGGCCCACCTTTGTGCAGAGGGATGATTGCTGCTGTTCTCCATTCATGAGGTACAAAGCCTGTTTGGAGGCTACAGTTAAACAGCAATTCCAGAGGCAATGATAGGTCATGTGTCATGCTATTTAAAAGGTGTACAGGGATGTTGTCTGGGCCCACTGATGCGGTGCTTTTGGTCATAGAGCATTAAGGAGCTGTTCCCTCATGATGGTAGGGGGAGTTGTATTTGATAATATTTTCTGAGAGAAGGTTGAGGGGGAGAGAGGGGTAAAGATGGAGCTAAATTTATCAGTCAGGAGGTTTGCTATACCTTCTGGCTCAGTATAGGTGGCTCCATTTACAATGAGCTCTGCACTCAACTGTGTATTAGCTTTGAGGATGTGGACATGGATAAAGAATTTTTGGTGCTGGAAGTGTACACACCAAGACTTAGTGGATGTGATATAAAAATACAAACAGAATCAGAAATTGAGTTATAAAAGTGCACTCTGGTGCAGAGATTTTTAATTGGATCTGAAGAAGTACATGTGTGTATGAAAGCACTTATCCTTGTTGCATTTTAAGTTTTTTATATTCTTTATATTTTATTAAAATTGATCTGCTCATATCTCTCTGCCTAGCCAGTCTTTTTTTCTTTTTACACTATTTTGTCATTTTGCTGGTTGCTCTTCACCTTTTTATCACAGATAAAGAATGCTTTGTGGTTGTCCTTGACCTGGGAGGCCAAACTTACCTCAAGTTTGGATTTGGTAGAATTGTATTTGTCCTCTGAGTTGTTTGCATAGTTTGATGAGAGTGCTTTTATCCTACTGGGTGCTGCACTTCCTAATTTTTGCCATGATTTTCTTCCTTCTGTTATGTCCTGCTATTGATTTTGTGATTCCAGCAGTGTGGCTTGTTTTTTGAGTTAGTTCTGTAATTCTTCCTGGTGGGTACAGCTGCCTCTCTGCAGCTATTAACATGCTTGTAATTGGTTTCTGTGAAGAGTTCTACATAGGCAGCAGTGTTCTCAGGGTTTATGGGGGGCTTGAAAATTTGCCAGGTTATCACTTAATAGCAGGAGGTTAGCCTTAGAGTAGTTCCTGGATATTCCAGATTTAGCTGGGGGTCTAGGTTTTATTTTTACTTCAAAGGAGACCATTTTCTGGTATGACCTCACCAGGGAAGACATTACAGTAGGGGTGTTCATCACTCATATTAGTGAGTCCCAGATCCAGTACAGTCACACCTCTGGTTGGTGTATTGACTATCTGGTCCAGGGAGTTTGTATTTACAAAATCCAGGAATCTCTGTGTCTATATGTTTGATGTTATTCAGGATTCCCAGTTAATAGGGGTAATTAACCCATATATATGGTATTGGGTTGGATGGTTAGTGTTTCTAATAAGTTTAAATACATAGTATGGGTTTCCTGGGTCATAGAGGGGGACCTATAGCTTGCAAGGAAGTGGTATTGGATTTTGCCTATGGTGATCTGAACATGCAGTTCAAGTGCATTGTTCTGTTTGACCAGCCTTGAAGTATATTTATTTTTGATGTAAATAGAGACACCTCCACTTTTAGTCCGTGCCTGTGAAGTAGCTGGTCTAAATGAGTGGAAAGCATTATAACCTTGCAGTGTTGGTGTGGTCTCAGCAGCTTTAAACCATGTCTCAGTGACCGCACAGATGTCAGCATTCTCTTGGGTGAAGCGAGCTTCTAGGGAGTGGAGTTTTTTTATTTAGACTCCTAGCATTGAGTAGTAATACCTTTAGATATTCTTGGTGTTGATTTACTATGTTGGAAGTACTTTCACTTTGGCATTGCATAAAAAAGGCACTATGAGGGAAGACAATGTTTTAGCTAATATTAGAAAACCTGGAGGGGAGAGGTGCAGACCATCTGTGGCAAAGGAGCTGGTCTGTTGACCATCTCCTTCCATTTTGCCAAATATTGCACCCCCTTAGAATGACACCAGAAACTAAGTCAATCATCTTTTGTTCATATTGTAACATTATCCTTGGAGAAGGTAAAATGCTGCACAGTGCTACCAGTCTGAGACATATATTTCGAGAGCTCCATGATGTTTCTCTTCATATTGTCTAGGGAGGTATGTCATTTACTCCCACATAGACTATGACTGAGTCATATTGGTACTTATGGTCCAATGACCTGAGTGCGTGCTTCCGGATTTCACAGTAATGTTAGAACTGAAGATGATAGGATACAGCCGCATTCTTTAGAGAACAATGTGTCTAGGTCACATTTACAGCATCTTCCTTCCTGCACTCTGAATGAAGAAGCGCCGCTACCTGCAGGTCAGTCGTCCATTTATAATACACCAAACGAAGGAAATATCTCTGACTCTGTGTGTTTACCTTCGAATAAACCAAATAATGGTACAGAACCAGTGGTACACAAGAAAACACCTCTAGTGCAATCTAAACAGTGCTTTTCCAACCTGCTATTACCGTTTCGTCCAAGCAGAAAGCGTTCAGTGAAAATGACAGAGAATCGGTAAAAGAACAAATGGAGATACGTAGCTCAGGAAGGGAACATTCAAACACTGACCACAATGTGGAAACAAGCTCAGTTAATCTTATTTGGAACATTTCATCCAGAGAGCTGACAGATAAGGAAATTAAGGTATTAAACAGAGGTTTATCTTTTATTCCTGCTCAAACTGCAGACTTACCTGAGACACTAACTAATTTAAGACTCTTCGCTAGAAATGTGTCTTAAAACTTACGTATGATAATTCAAGCTCTAATTCTGATATTTCTATTTTTTAAAAACCTAGCACATATGTGCCCCAATAACATCCAGTGCTAGATATGTTTATAAAACTACATGAAGAAGATATCTATTGCCTTTTGAATAATCACAACAGAAGAAAATGTTTTGTTAATTTTATTTATTTACTTATTTATTTATTTATTTACCGGGAAATTCTGACTGGACGCAGGTCCTTTTTCAGCGGATGCCCAGGGAGAAAAGCTCCACATCATGTACATGATAAATAGAGATACAAAGCTGCAGCAATAGTAAACAACATTACATGTTGTTGGCTTTAATACAATAACAAGATATTGATTATCAACAGTATATACAGTAAATGTTGCAAGTTAAGATAGTTTCTTGTCATTTATAATATTAGTAACAAGGTTGTCAGACAAGATTTTAAAGTATGTAAAGACAACTAGCTAATTCTGACTGTGGTTAGTAGTGGCGGTCGTATAGTTGGGTTAAGAGTCTAGGTGGGGGGGTAAGGGTGGGGGTGCTAGTCTGGATTAGAACAAGGACAAAGCCAGTACAAATTTAAGTGGAATTTGAGTGCAGTCTTGAAAAGGCTGCTGGAAGGTAGAGTAGTTATAGAGGGTGGAAGATTGTTCCAAAGTTTAGATATGGTACATGAAAATATGGCTTCTTCTGCTGAGTTTTTGGGTTTGATAACAGTGAGTTGATTTTTGTTGCTTGATCGTAGGGGCCTAGTGGAGTGGTAGGGTTGGAGAAGGGTTTGAAGGGAAGGGATGTTAAGGGGGTGGTTAATAAGTCTATGAGTGAGGGTGAGTTGATTAAAGTGAAGGAGTTGTAGCAGTTCTAGCCAGTTTAGATCTTTAAGGGAGATACAATGACGGCTGCGGTAGGAGGTTCCAGTGGCAAATTTAGCAATTTTGTTGTCACAAGCATTCAGCTTGTGTAGGTCTGTCTGTCTAAGATTGGTAAGTATGGGGGATGCATAGAGTAGGGTGGAGATTGGCTAGGAATTGGCAATGGAGATTCTAGCCACCTTGGTTAGGAATTGGCGGCTTCGATATAATGCACCGAGTTTCTTGTGAACTTTTTTTATTGTGAGAGATATGTGGGTGTCAAATCTAAGTTTGTTGTCGATTTCTACACCAAGTAATTTTGTGTGTTCTGATGGAGAGATGATGGTATTGTCTTTGGCGAGAATGTTGAAGTGGGGGTGTTTTGGGTGGCTTTGGAAGGTTGGAACAGGAGAAGTTTTGTCTTACCTGGGTTGAGTAGGAGCTGAGCATTGGACAGCCAGCTTCCTACAGAAGAGAACGATTCCTGTGTGATTTGTTGTAGTTCTGGTAGAGTGGGGGCAGAGCAGATGAGAGTAGAGTCATCTGCGTACTGTATAAGAGATGCTTGTGTGGTGGCAGTATGTAGGTTGTTAGTGAAAAGTGAGAATAGCAGAGGGCCAAGGATAGACCCTTGGGGAACTCTGAGAGTAACTGGGAGGCGAGGTGATAGGTTATCATCCCAGATTACTGATTGTTGGCATCTGTGTAGATAGCTGTGGAACCAGCTACAGGCTGATTGTGAGAAGGAGAGGTTGGGGAGAGTAGAGAGTAGTAGCTCATGAGATACCATGTCAAAGGCCTTTGAAAGATCTAGAAATATGGCAGTAAATAAGAGACCATTGTTTTTGTGATGAATTATAGTGTTGGTGAAGGAGAGCAGAGTGGAGGTAGTGCTGTGATATGGCCTGAAACCATGCTGGGTTTTGGAGAGGAGATTATTAGCGAGGAGGTAGTTGGAGACCTGAGTGTTAATACATTTTTCAAGTATCTTGGGGAGAGGATAGCAATGGGGCGGTAATTGGAGAGGTCGGTGGAGGGGGTGCTTTTGTGGAGGGGAATGATGTGGGATATTTTCCATATTGAGGGAACATAGCCTTCTGTTATGGAATGGTTGATTAGAATTGAAATTGGGTAGGCTAGTGTATCAGCTGCAATTTTCGAGTATTCAGAGGGGAAGTTGTCAGCTGCGAGTTTGGTGGGTTTAAGTTTTGACAATAGTCTTTTTATGTTGGAGGTAGGTACTGAGGTGAAGAAGAAAAGAGGAGTGGGGGGTTTAGGGTTAGGAGTTGGGTGGGCTGTTGTAGGGAAGTGTTGTTTGTTTAGAGATGTTATAGTTTCAGTGAAGTGTTTGTTGAAGGATTCAGCAATACTGCTGGAGGAGGGGAGAATGGATGGCTGGTGGGTATCAACCTTCCCTGGGTGGAGGATAGTGTTAATAGTGGACCAGAATTGCTAAGGGTTGTGGTTGGTAGAGTTTGGGTGGATTTATAGTAGAGGGATTTGTCTAATTTTATATGATTTTTGGCTTTATTGCACAGGTCAAGGAATGATTGCCTATCTGAGTTATTTTTTGTTAGTCACCAGTGCTCCCAGGCCTTATCTCTGGATTTCATTTGGGTTCTGGTGGTCGTTTGTAACCATGGGGCATGCCTCTATCTGACTTTGGCATTTCTTACAGGAGCATGGGTGTTTAGGATGGAGTGGAAGGTACTGTTGAAGAAGTGGACAGCCTCATCTAGGTTGAGGCATTTTAGTGGTGACCAGTTAATTTTTTGCAGGGAGGTGATGAAGGAGTTGGGGTTGAAGTTGGACTTGTTCCATATTTGCCTGTGGATAATGGGTTTGAGACTGTGTGTGTGGTGCTGAATTAGGAAAGTGGGGGAATGGTTACTAAGACTGTCAGGTAAGCAGCCTGCTAGGTAAGAGTGAGGGGCTTTGTTGACTAAGATCCAGTCAAGTAAGATATGATTGTTAGGGTTTTTGTTGATTCGCGTAGGGGATTGGATGAGTTGAGTAAACCCATGGAGATTAAGGTGAACTACAGCTGAGAAACATGTGTTCACTGCTTTAAAACAGGATACCAATATTGTTATTAGACCAGCTGGTAAAGATGGAGAGATAGTAGTTATTGACAGGAAGTTCTACTTTTATACTATTATACATATGTTGGTGGATCCTCTTACTTATAAACTAGTTGACACAAATGTTATTCAGAGGATATAAAATTAAGTAATTATGTCCCTTACAGATTGTTTAGATAATGATTTGTTAACTAAAGACTTGTTTAGTTATTTTGTAGTGGAACACCCTCGAGTACCTTGCTTTAATGGTCTTTTCAAAATTCACAAGGACCCGGTATGCCCCCCTTTAGACCTATAGTTGCTGGAGATGGTTGGCTTACAGAGCTGTTGTCCATCTATTTAGACAAACAAATGAAGCCTATTCTATCTTCCTGCACCTCCGTTCTTAATGACAGTAAGCAATTCCTACAAGACCTTTATAATTTTGCTTACCAGAATTGTGAACATAATGTAGGCTACTTTGTTATAGTGTCATTGTTCACTTCTATACCCAGTTTTGAAGGGATCCAAATAGTAAAACATATAATGGTCAGCAAAGGCAGTTATTATGGTAAACACATAGATTTTCTTTGCCTTTTACTTGAAATGGTCTTAGAGTACAATGTCTTTACTTTTAATGGCAATTACTACCATCAGACCTCTGGCATAGTTATGGGTACATCATGTGACAATAGCTACGCCAACCTGGTCATGGTAGCATAGGAAGAGAAAGCAATATCTGATTCTAGTGGATATAGCCAGTATGTAGCCTTTTATCATTGCTTTGTAGACAATTTATTTTTGTCGTGGACAGGAAGTGAGGAACAATTGTGTCACTTTGTTAATGAATTAAAATGCAGCACTGGATTTCTAAAGTTTCCATATAAATACTCTGATCAGATAATTGATTTTTTTTAGATGTTCAGTTGTTGAAAGGAGATGATGGTATCCTCTATACAAAGTTGTATAGGAAAGAATGTTACCAACCCACATTTTTACATCATACGAGTATGCACCCACGACACGTATTTAATAATGTGCTTAAGGGTCAAAATTTGAGAACTAGTTGATTACTTAGTAGGGTTGAGGATTTTAATAATGGACTCAAACAGATCAGAACTGAATTTTTGTCTAGGGGATACCGTAATTCTGAACCAGATAATGCACAGAATACAATGAGACGACACAGAATACAATGAGACGATTAAGAGATACTTCAGCCTGGGAGACCATATTTCTCCCTACTTGACACAAGATGTCCAATAAAGGTTACTCCAGATAGTACAATATTTTTGGATTGACCTATTTCAGTGATGAGAAGAGTATTAGGGATATTATATATAAACATTGGCACATATTAAGTACAGACCATGATATATCTAGATAGTGGGAAGCAAACCCAACTTTGGATACAGGAATAAGAAATCTCTACGTCACAAATTGTGCTATCCCAAAAATATGGATGAATTGGACAAAAAATGATGGTAGGAGGGACAAGAAAATGCAATGCATGAACCTTTTGTATGCATATAGATGAATCACCCACATTTGTACATCCACAAGGCCAAAGAGAATTTGACAACTTGCCCCTGGCTGACTGTAACACTAAGAATTTAATATACTTAGCAAGATGCACTGATTGTCACTCATTTTATGTAGGCAAAACTAACAGATGCCTACATGAAAGAATATGTGATCATTTATATTGTGCACGTAGCGGGATGAATTATAGTGCAGTTGCTAAACACATTAATACATATGGAGAAAGCCATATGTTTAAGTTTCTAGTGTTAGAAATTATACACAAAATTGCTAGGAGGGGTAATATACTAAATGCTACCTATCAAGCAGAACTTAGATGGATTTTTATGTTAAGAGCACATTATGGTCTAGGCTTAAATGACCACATTTCTATACAGCCTACTTTAAAAGTTAAACCATTGAGGAAATAATATATTAAGTTTGTGCCTATGTATTGAATTTTTTGGCTCTGTTTTATTATGTTTTATTTAAAAGTGATAAGCAGTTTTTAATTTGCCTAGTCTATGTTTGTGTCTATGTAGTGAACTGTAGGTTTTAGCTATGCCTTTAAAGATGACATATATTTAATCCTAATTAGAGGGCACACCTTTTAGTGAGTTTGTCAACAACTATGAATGCACTTGTTGATTGGATACACATTTTATTGGTTGTGTCATTTAAACTGAAGTTTTTTACCATTGTTATTGTGATCTGAAGAAGTAACTTTGAAAGTGCTTATCACTATTTTCTGGTTCTTGATTAAAGTGTTTTATATCTCTGCTGCGGGCTGCTGAGTACCTTTTTACTCTGCTGGATCGTGAGATCAAGAATTTTGTTGAGTCTTGGGACATTTTCCATGTTACTAGTAGTCTTGAGTATCCACAGTCTAATGGATTAGCTGAACGTGCAGTTCAAAGTGCAAAGTAAATGTTGGAGAAATCCAGGAGAGATGGTACTGATGGTTTTCTTAACCTACATAATCAAAAAACACCACTCCATGAACCAACTCACCAAAAAAAGAAACCTACATAATCTCAGAAACATTCCTTGACGTAATTTGCTTGGTTCACCTGCTCAGAGATTAACATCCAGACAGACTAGAACAACTCTTCTAATCAGTAAACAATTATTGATTCCAAATGCAAAGAACAATAGAATGGTCAGGACTCAAGTTTAAAAAAATGCCAGTCACAAAAGTTGTACTATGATAAATCCAGCAAACCCCTTAGACCACTAAGACAAGTGAGATTGTGAGAATACAAACATCTAAAGGATATGACTGAGTGGGAATTGTCAAAAGTATTTTTAAAGAACCAAGATCTTACATCATATAATCTGATGGATTTTCAGAAGGAATGAAAGACACATACTAACAGTCTCCGAACCAGTGACACAGCACATTGCCTGTGCCAAAGACTCTGGTTCTCAGAATGACGCTACTCTTCTTCAAATTCCAGAGGCAATGTATCTTCTTCAAGTAATCCTGATGTAATCCCTGAAGTTCCAATTGTAAAGAATACCCAGAGACTCTCCCTGTTGCTAAACCCAGTCAAAGTTTTTATGTGACCAGATTGGGTAGAATTTCCAGACCCATTCTGAGATACACAGCAACTTGGACTTGAATTCATTTGATGTTAAATGCTGATGTAATATCTAGCTTGTAAAATATTTTTTTCTCCTATTGCATGTCGAACAAATTAAAGAGGGAGGATATACATCATTGTGTGTATTGTACCTAATCAGCCACTGTAGCTAGATAGCATGTGCATATACATTTCTGAGCATGTGCAAGATCAGTGGCATTTTATATAGTTAGAGTGAATGCAGGCATGAATGGGGATGCACATGTGAGTGTGTTTGAAGTAATGTCAGTCAGTTACTTTAAGTATATTTTACAGTTACAGTTCCTGACGTGTTTATGTACAATAAACAACTTAAACAAATCACAGTGCCTCAGTGTTTCATCTGAATACAAGAGACATGCAATATGTGTCACTTTTTTACAGATAAAATAGGTCAGGCTAATAGGTTTGTAGTTGCCAGTGTCAGGGCTGAGGCCACCCTTATGGAAGGGAATCACCACCTCAGTGTTCTATGACTCAAAAGCATATCCTGTGGTAAGGCTTAGGTAGAACAACCTAAGGCGGTATCAGCAAGATCCTGCCTGATACTGTTTATAAGACTACCTGGGATACTGTTAGGACTCATTGAATAGATGTTGTAGCCTTGAAGAGTATAGGATCCTTTGAGATGGTAGGGAGAAGTATCTCAGGGATGTTTGGAATGAGGATGATAATTTTAAGGAGTAATTGACTACAAACTTATTTGATGGTAAATTGGCAATAATTTTAGGGCAGGAATGAAAGGTGCCATTATAGATAAGTTCAGAGCAGTTGCATGAAGTATTCCTTAGTTTTCTAAGATAGGTAACAAAAGTCTTATGATTATTCTTAGTATGAGAAGTAGCCTACATTCTTGGGATGATTTGCTGGTCTTTATAGCTACCTGGAATTTCTTAAGAAGCATTTTATATTCTCTTTGTGATTGGAGGTTCTAGCCTTACTAGGTAATCTTAGCAGATTCTTCCTTCTATTGAACAATGTGTTATCTACTGATTGCCAGTGTAGTTTGTAAATGCATTTGCTAATGTATTATGTTCTGCTGGGGAATGCATTTATCTAAATGAGGATAGGGATCCTTGGCACAGATGACTGCATATCATGTATCCACTGTGGAGTTAACATGGGTGAATTCTGAGCTTTTTATCCCTTTGTAGTAAAACGTTTGCTTTTTTGAAGTCTGTAGATAGGGTGGTATTGGTTACCAAGTAGAGGTGGATGTTCTAAAGGTAAGGTAATCAGTTTGTGGTCTGACTTGGCAGATGAGGGGCCAACCAAGGGCAGCTAAAAAAAAAAGGAGCCGAAATGGAGAGAAATAGATCCAGGATATTACCTGCCTAGGTAGGATTTTAGGCAATATGATCTATGGAATTCTCATTAACCCAATCTAAAAAAGGTTGTGCATACCCAATGTTAGATGTGTACATACTGTAGACTGTAGAGGGATAGCTGAAGTCACCAATGATTAAAGAACAATCTCTTATAGGGATATTTTCAAGGAATGCTAGGAAGTTTTCATGATCATTTGGGGCCATACAAGGGAATCAGTAACAAGAAATAGATTGAGATTTTGACTTACCTAGTGTGAGATGAAGTTTGATAAGCTCACTGGCTCATATTGGGGGGGGGGGGGGGCTCATGGGGTATCACTTTGGAAGGAAAGAAATCCTTGACAAACACTGATACACCTCTGTCATTACCAGTAGGCTTAAAGGCATGATAAGCAGAGGAACCCCAGCATGGATGTGATGCTGTCATTACACTTGAATCATGTCTCAGTGAATACACAAAAATAGACTCATTACAGATGCAGAAGTGCTTCTGAATCATACAGTCCATTGTTTAGACTCCTGGTATTGAGAAGAGCCACCTTGATGTTGTCTAATTTATGATTTGATTTGTTAGTTAAGTTGGTTATGTTCATTAGATTAACTCTAACTAAAAAAAAGGCATGATGGGAACAGCAAAGGCTTTGGCCAGGATGTGTGAGCTCTTGACTGAGAGGTGCGGACCATCCTTTGCAAAGCAAGTAGGATTGCTGGTCATGTCTTCTCAGGGAGATACATACTGGACCCCTCTGGAATGACACCAGCTACTTATCCAATTTTGAATACACTTATTTTTCCTTGAATCTAGACATCATTCTAGATGAGGGGAGGATGCTACTCAAAGCCAGTCTTATTCTTGACCACAGTATGTGTAGCAAATTCCAGAAAGTCCTTCTACATGCCTTTCATAAGCTTTCATGACAGATTGTTCACTCCAGGATGAACTATGATCACGGCTTGGCCATACTTACTTGAGGAGAGGGCCCTGAGGGGCCTTGATATGTTAGCAATTCTGGCTCCTGAGAGACAGCTGACTGTAACCTTACCCTTGCTCAGCACAGTGAGCATTGAGTCAACAATGGAGTCTCCAACAACTAAGATGGTTCCAGGAGATGATTTATTCTTATAAGACAGTGGGTGTTATGTTCTTGGTGACATGCTGATGAAGGGGTATATGTGGAAGACGTATTAGTGGAATTTTGTTGCTGACCACTTTTAAGTATCCTAGGAGGCCTAGGTAGGGATTTGTCAGTGTATAAAAGTTTAGTTTTGCTACTGTGGGGATGTTGCACTCATGTGGGTGGGGGTTAAACAAATGTTCACTTCATGCATGATATTTCAAGAGAGTTGCCTCCAAGTTAGCTATATGTTTGTACCTCTTGCCTGTTACGTTAGGCAAGAGTTTATTTTTAATCAGCATAAGGCACTTCTTGTACTGTCTTATGATACCAAATACTTAAAGGCTTACAGTAGAAGGAGCGACAGTCTGCTGTCTCTTTCCATGCTATTCAATGCTATTTTATTGTTATAAGAACAGAAGAAAGGAACATACAGGGTCACACAGGATATGTAAGAAAAAACAATGCACAAACTAGCACAGTTTGTAGCATGTCCTCACAGGTCCTCACAGGTTTGCTTAAACACAAATAGCCCAGAGCAGACTAGAGACAGTTGCTCACAAGATGAAGGCTGTCACCCTATCAAAACAGATAATTCAGAGATCTCTCTACTATAGTTTCTAATGCAGCAGACAAATTAACCTACAGAGAAGCAAAGCACCAGATGGGTGATACCAGGCCTGTTTTACTTAAATGTTTCTATCACTACTTATTATGTAGCATATTACTAGAAACGTTTAGTGTCAAATAATACTGGAATCTTGTTCCCAAACAACAGATATTCTTTCTATCCCTTGGCACTCCTGTCGCTGCAAACATGATGTGAAATGTTTCTTTCTTTATTGCAGAATGAACAGTAGGGATAAAGTCACTGCTGGAAAGACAATGACTGCATTAGTATGAAATAAGAAAGCATGGCTCTGCACCTGTGCTATGGTCAACCTTCCGGATAAAAGGTACTCTTACAGGAATGAATGCACTAATAAGCTGATTTGGAGCTTTGTGATATGCTTACAAATAATTTGAAATCACACTTATAGCATAATATGAGACAGAATCTCATATTTTGGCAGGTGTAGCCATATTATCTTTGCAGACAATCATGAGACTTCTAAATATTACTTAAAAGAGTAAAACAAAATTAGATAAGCGCATTCTCAGTTTCTGATTGTGGGAGTGTGAACCATCTACATATTGAACCTTTAAGGTGCAGTGCCATTGAAAGAATAATTAATATGCAATAACCGTATTAATGGTTATTGTGTTTGTCTCACAGGCACAAGATACAGGGTTTGATTCTCACCTTTGAGGGAAACTGGATAGGCTTAAAGTGGCCCACAAGGGCAGCTAGCCTAGTACTAACCTAAAAGCTATTTTGCTTCCTGACTTTGTCTATTAGTGTCTGTGCATTCTACAAAGTCATTCTGTAATGAGCCTTGGAGTATCTAGACAATGCACGATTATACAGCATTTTAGATATGTTTATGCTAACAGTGCAAACACAATCAAAAATCAATATTTCACTGATGTCTTCAGGAATTAAATCAATATTTCACTGATGTCTTCAGGAATTATTTATTAAGGGTAATTATGCAAATTTAGTGCTTTGCTCCTAAAGAGCATATCTGAGAATGACCTGTAGGCTCCTTATTTGAATTTATTATTATCCTTTCTACTTTGGGTGGCCATGGTGGTGCAGCGGTTAGCATTGCTGCCTCACAGCAAGAGGTTCTCTGGTTCAATTCTCAGCTAGGGTGCCTTCTGTGCAGAGTCTGCATGTCCTCCCTGTGGTCACGTGGGTTTCCTCCCAGTGCTCCGGTTTCCTCCCAAAGACATGCAGTAGGTGGATTGGACACTCTAAATTGGCCCTATGTGTGCATGTGTGTGTGCTTTCTGTGGAAGGTTGGGCTCCAGGCTGGTAACTCAACACTGTAAAACTCCACTGCCAATCATGAGCAGACAGATGATCTGCTGTGGCGCCCCCTAACCAGGAAAAGCCAGAAGAAGATTTTCCTTTCTGCTTTACTCAGTGATATCCATTTTCTTACACCTGTTATGATGCTCAAATAGCTTAGCCTTAATGATAACCTTCAGACATTAATGACTAAAAACCCAGTGTATTTCAGTGTTTCTTGACAATGTTTTACTTTTTTATCATAATGTTAGTATAATTTGGGCTAAGAGTAAGCAAAGATTTTTGAGCTGATTGCTAAAAATCACGATATCTCATCCTGCAAGATATTCCAGTTCCCAGTGGGTGGGTGGCGTACTTCTGATACATGGATATTCACATATATTTTAAGTACATGCTATATTTTTCATTAAATGAAATCACCAAATTTGCTGCCATATGTGGAAAACCTTGACATAAGTTAAAAAAGTAAGGTTATGATGGAAGTGATCAGTATACTTACCTCTGTTTCTCTCCTACTGGGTGTTATATAAAGTGTGCTTGAGTGCTGTTCTTTGGCTCTGGTACTGAAGGTTGTCTGCTCCTGATGTGGATCACATACTTAACTTCAGTAATGAAAATGCATTATATTTTAAAGATAGATATACCAAAACTGGCTACAAAAAGATTTGATTACTTGACCCCTCGACATGCTAGAATAGTGTAAATGATTGCTGTGTAACTGAGTCAGAAAGGACCTATAGGGAAATGGGTACTCAAGGGGATTGTAGGTGGTTGTAGTGCTTTCTTTTTGTTTAAGAGTGCTTTGCTTGTATAAAATGCTTTTAGGAGCAAGTGCTGGGCTTTTCAGATAGAGAATAGACTGTTTAGATAGAAAGTAGAACAGTTCTAAGGGAAAAATTGAAGAGCACACTTAGCGGAGTCAGAAATAGTCTAAGCTTGATTAACTGGCGCTGCCCGATGCTGCGCTATGCGCAACTTCGTGCAAAAGCGCGCTAAAGCGGGCTTTATAGCAGGGGGATTGAAAGAGCTAGGAAATGGCCCAAAATGGACAATAAACTACAGGTTTCTGGGCTGAAACCACTCCTTTAGGGACAGGTAGGCTGCTCAGTGCTCCCCACTCCCACTGGTGAACAAGGAAGCTTCCTCCTATCCAAATAAGGATATGGACAACACAGGAACTATGACACAGCCCAGAGATCAGCAAAATCTGAAGACTGGACTATTCTAGTTCAGTAAAGGCGGGAAAACAAGGATTTTTTGGTTTTTTTTGTTTTTTTCACAAAGAGATAAAAAATAGATACAGTAACAAACAGTGAATGCTTTGAATCAGCTAGTGCACTTGCGTGTGTGGCCTACCAGTTAATTTAAGCAAAAAACAAACTTTTAAAGTGCAAAACAGTTCAGAAACAAACAGAAATACAGTGAATCAACTTGCAGAGCTAATTTAGTAATAAAAATTTGCTTTTTAGGCAAAATACAGCAGTCGAAAATAGAAAGCCAGAAAAATACTTATAAATCAATGGAAAGTCACTCTTCCACTCTCTGCTGCTTGTAGAACTCTGCAGGACACCACGAGGAGCTGTGCTGAGTCGTATACAAGCGCAAAAGCATAATGAATGCCTGCCCAGGGGTGTTGTGAGGCGCAACGCGGTAGGCAGAGGGCTCCTACACCCCTGGAAGGGCACTAATTACACATTAGCACAAGGTTGTTGTGTTTTACTTACTTATGCATTTTTTTATATACTATTTTTTTTTTAATATATTGTTGATGTAAAATAGTTCCTCCACCTAATGTTTCATACTTGCTGTAATATACGTTAATGGTTGTGGAGGAAGCATTTTACATCTAAAATTTAACACTTTAAAAAAATCGAGGTATTTACTTTATATTTTTGGTTCCTTACTCTTAAAAGGTTTGGTTTATTGCTAGACAGAAGTTACTAAACAATGACATACATCTGAGTTTCACAGTTTTATTTCCTTCAGATAATGACTTGCATTTGAGTTTCAAATTTCATATCCCTTAGAAAATAGATGCTAACAACATAAATCCTGTTCATCTAGCAACTTTCAAAGATTATAAGAGCACTATTTAAAATGGGTTCCAATTTCTTAGCACCCCCCAATTATGTCAGGCTTTGTCCAGATTTCTTGCATTAAGAGGTTGGCAGGTATGTCTAAGAGGAGAAGAGGTACAAAAAACTGTTACTGCTGCCAGGGATAATTCTCTCTTCACTCTCTCTCACACATGCCACCAGGGATCGTTTGACCACTTTCAAACTTCACTCACACTCTCTCTCTCTCACACACACACACACACACACACACACACACACACACACACACACACACACGCACGCACATACACACAGTCTCTCTCAGCTTTCATGCACGCATTCACTCCACATGCAAAGAGAAATATAAACACATACACACGCACTTTTCTGTTTCACTGGAGTGATCACTCTCGCTCTCTTACTCTCATACACACATACGCTCTCACACACATGCTTTATTTTAACTTTTTTTGTTTTACATTCGATAAACAGCAGAACTGCTGCTTAGTGAGTGTAAAATAATGTCTCGCTTGCTCTCACTTTCACTGACATCCATGCATACACTCGCACACACAGACATAAACACACACACACACACACACACACACACACACACACACACACACACACACACACACACACACACGCACACACTTTTTTTCATTTTTCTTTTTAATATATTTTACTCTTGCTAAACAGCAGAAGTACTGTTCAGCAAGCGTAAAATAATGGCATCCATTTTGTTTTCTCCGTCTGATGGCAGTTTGAGATGCTGCCGTGACGCGGCAGACTCATTTTTCAGTGGGAGTTATTTGTACATTAATATGCTGCTGGAGAATGCTCATTCTCCAGTCAAGGTACTGATGTACAGTAAGCCCACTCTCTAAAATATTTTAACACATCTAAATATTCTGTATGCTTGTCATTCTGCCATTCCAGTCCAACCTTTCTGCCATTGCTTCTAGTATGCTGAGTAGATGAACAGCTAACTTGCCATTCTCTCACAAGATGAATATGAATGAGAATGATGTAATCCATCTTTGATCATTTGTATTTATGTTGCTGGGGGCTTATCATACTACTACTAAAGAACAGATATCAGACCTTCTATTTTGTTCTCATGCCTGCAATAAATCATTTCATGTTTTTTTAAGCCTAAATCAGATAAGCTTCTGGCAACTTCTAGTTATGAAAAAGAAAACTAAAAGCATATGTTCTTTCTTTCTTTAAGTTCATGAGAGAGTATTTTTTTCCATTGTTGGGTTAGTATGAGGGGAGATAAACTTGTTTTATTGAAATAAGTACATCACTGAAACTGCTGAAATTAGAGTCAAAAGACCTAAGATGGACTTTGTTGTATCCAGGATTAGTTCCTGTCATGCCTTTTGGTTGCTGGGTTATTTTTAACTCACTATGATCCTGAACTGGATAAAGTGCCTATTGGAAAAGGAGGAATGCATGCTGAATACAATTACAAATTACTTAATTTATTCTAAAGAAAGACTAAAATGCTTTCTTATCAAAAAGCAGCTAGCAGTACCTTGTTGCCAGGAAATCAGTGTTTCTCTGTTTCGTTCATCTGGTATGATCTCCAAGTGCAATTAATTTGCCAGTGGTGATGGACAACTTGAGTAATTACATCTATTCCTTATGTTGCTTAATGGATAAGCTTCTGCTATTTGTTAACTAATATTCTGTTTTCTCCTGGCTACAGATCACAGGGGTTTGACACTGTTTCATTTATTTATATATTGATTGATTTATCGGCTGACCATGTTAGTTCCACTAGCCTACTGGAATTTTTTCAGGGGAGATCTGACATTGAATTTATGCTACTAGGTTAAATTTGTCCAGGGCATTAATGAACTTCCCCTACTCCTTTTGGAAGGTGCCGACACCGCCAAGGGATCTTTCACATCCACCTGACCTTCCACCAACTCAAGCAGATGGGACCTTGGTTTAACATCTCATCTGAAGGACACTTTGGATTCCATTATTTTACTGATGAGGTTGTTCAAACTAATCACAACTCTTTCTGTAAAAAAGTACCTCCTCACTTTGTCACCAAATCCATACTTACCTATGTCTCTTTATTATGCCTCTAATTTTGTATCTTCTTTTGAAAGTACTGTTGCACTTTGTTAAATCCTCTGAGATACCTAGACGTTTTTACTTTGCTTCCTTTTTTGTGGTACACATAAAAAGCTCTTACAGCATTCCATTTCTACATATCTACATCTTCTAGTGTGAGACCAGTTAGTTAGTTACTGTAGTGCCAGAGTCCTTAACTGGACTGCTGGTGACCCAAGATCAATCATCAGATGAAGTTATTGGAAGGTTGTCAGGGTGGTGGCATTGCAAGATCACCAGAACGGAATTCCTGTTTCAGGATTTTCCTTGGCAAGTCTACTTCTTGGTGCAAGCTAAGTAGACAGGACTTTTTATGTGTGTGTGTGTGTGTGTGTGTGTGTGTGTGTGTGTGTGTGTGTGTGTGTGTGTGTGTGTGTGTGTGTACATATATATATATATATATATATATATATATATATATATATATATAAATATAGACATATGTATATAGACGATTCACTTTATATCTTCGAAATACTGAAATATTGAAATTTAGTATGTCAAGGCTAGAAAGTCAAAACCTGAAAACAACGAAAACTCAGAAGCACGAAATTCAAAATCTCGCACACTGGAGATTTTGAATTAGTGCTTCTACTCCATACACACACACACACACACACACACACACACACACACACACACACACACACACACACACACACACACACACACACACACACACACACACACACACACACACACACACACACACACACACACACACACACACACACCTTCCTCCCCCACACACAAACACAAGCTCTCTACTACATAAAAGCAGGGGGGCAAGCCTCCCTGCACCCTCCATGGGGAGGGCTGTGCCACCCACACCCCCCTACTTAAATATTCTTATTCCGAGGTCACACTCATACAAACACACACAAAACACCACCACACAAGCTACATTCTCCTTGCACACAAACATCACAGCAACAAAACACACTAACACACACCACAGCCCCTACCCAAAACCCTTAACAAATAAACACTTACCTGAATCCACAACCACAGTGAAACACCGGAAGCGCTAATTTAAAATCTCCGGTGTGCGAGGTTTTGAATTTCACACTTCTGAGGCTACATTGTTTTCAGGATTCTACTTTATGGGCTCAAAATACTGAATTTCGATATTTCAGTATTTCAAGCTTCTAAAGTGAATCCATATAGACACATATATATATATATGTTTACCATCATATTCTTGATGCTCAAGACCATAATATCGAAAGGCCAAAACACTGAAGACCACAGTTTCAAAAAAATGTCAAACTTCAAATTCCCTACCATTAAACACCTAGGAATCATACTAACATGGGTGTTGCAGGGGTGCAGACCCAGGAACAAGTGCTAACATGAGTCCTGCAAGGGTAAGTCCAGTTCGATAGTGTGGTCTTAAGCATTTAATTGTTTTGATGTTACGGTCTCAGGATTATGATTGCCAAAATTGTGGGCTCCAAGATTTTGATAATAAACCATATATATAAATCTATTTATCTGTGTATATATATATATATATATATATATATATATATATATATATATATATAAATATATATATATTTCTTTCTTTATTATTAGTTTGGGGTAGTGGACTTATCTAAAGGGATCTATTTTTAGCCACATCCCAGAAGAAAAGCAGGGCAACAAATACAGAGAGGATATGTACAAGCTGTTCATGAGTTTAGAATATGAATACAAAATGAATTATACATAAGTGAATCATAGTAACTAATCAGCTTTAATAGGTTCTCATACATAAGCAAATACTAATAATTAATCAAAGTGTGGTAAGAGTCATGCAGAGATACAGAACAGACATTATTTAAATGCAGTTTCAGTTAAATGCATATGTATTTTCGGGTCTATATTAGATCATCGACCGCTTAAAGAAGCGGTGATTAATCGACCCTATGTAGGCGAAAGCTTACAATCTCGAACTGTCAGAACAGCAATTTTTTTCCTAGGGAAAAAAATCGCTGTTCCAAAACACATACACACAACACAAGCACACCAAACAAACAGCAACCCACACACATACACCTAAAATCTTACAACTAACCCTACACTAAACTATAAACACACCACTAACTATCCACTTACCTTAACCCAAACCCTAACCCTAAGGTCCATCACTATCGCACATTCACCTCACCCGGTCCCTAACCCTAACTCACCTAACCCACCCTAACCCTCATGTCCACCCAATCGCACACATACCTAACCCGCGCCCTAACCCTAACTCACCTAACCCGCCCTAACCCTTACATCCACGCAATCGCACACTTACCTGAACCCAACCCGTAACTTTCCACCACAGCACTGAAAATACCAAAGCAACAGAAACGGACAACCAAAATCTTTCCCTAGGAAAGAATTCGGGTTTCTGTTGCTTCAATATTTTAAGCTTTCTCCGTAGGGTTCGTTATTAGAACATTCGAAGGTTTTAAACCTTGATGTTCTAATATAGACCCGTATTTTCATATGGATTAAAATAAAGTAAGTAAGTGCAAGCCCTGGAATTTCTAAAAAGTCCACACACTCCACAGACTTGTATATATCAAGTCCAAGATGTCTATACCATAGAAAAAGGGATTCCTCTGAGAAACAGGAGCCTTGGACTTGCTATATTTAAGCCCGCATTTTCTTTCAGTCTCACTATTCTGAAACATGCACTAACAACCAGGAGTATAGATAGGGAGAGGTAAAGGGAGCTGCCCCAGGGTACAAGATGTTAGGGGGTGTGATCAGCACTAGTGCAGTGTCAATGATTTTTTTGTACTGGCATTTCTGAATGCCAGAATGAAAATGAAACTGCAGTTAGGATTGAAATGCTTCCTTCAGCACTTCATGTGTGGTTTTTAAAAATAGAAAAGATCTGTTTTGCTCTTCAACTTAGTTGAGTTGTGCAGAAACATGACCTGATTTGCTCTTGAAGTTAGTACCGCTAGCTGGGAATGGAGTAACAACTTTTTTTTTTTTTGCTTCTTAACTTTTGGAACACCAGATTAAGGAACAGCACCAGGCCATCTCCATCTCTGTTAATGACTCTTGGAATATCAAAAGTTATCAATGGGAAAACACCAAGACTTTGGAAAAGCAATTCCTTTCTGCATGCTACAGTAGATCATATAGAATGCATTAAACTAATGTGATTTGAGATTTGACAATCTGCTTGTTTGAAGAGCGGTATATCATTTTAAAGAGGGGGAGTAGAGTTTGAGAAAAGAGTACAGAATTAGGTTGAGTAATTAAACTGAAGGAGGTAAAAAAAAGAAAAAAGTTCTCAGATTGTTTCACTATTTCTGATGCTTACAGGAAGGCTGTGAGAGACTGTAGAGCCTAGAAGGCATGGTTAGTGTCATGTCAGGATGCTTAATAAATATTAGATAGAGCAGTCATGGTCTAACCTTCCCAGAATTGACATTCTAGCTGAAATCCCAGGAAGAGATGTGTGCCATGTAGCATGCAAAACACTATAAACATCTCACTAGCCTAAAAGCTATGCTCTCAGATGTAATATCTCCCATTTTTTTTTAGAAGTAGAAAAGATATTATGTGGTGAAATGTGTTGCTTTACTCTGATCACTGTAAGTTAATAACACTATGCCATGGGCTCCTTACAGCAGAATCAAACTTTCTGAACGTTTGTAAGATCACATTACATTAACTCAAACTTTTTAGTTTTTAAAATTATTTTTAACTTTGAACAGTCCATATATGGTTTCACTGTTTACATTTCCCAAGTGTTTTGGGTTTCTAATACCATGATTGGAAAGGACCTCATTCCTTAATCAGAGCTCAAAGGATTCACTTTTAAAAGGAAGCATGGTCCTAATCCAACCTTGTTTCAGTCCCTAGGGGAAAGCAAATGGAATGGACACAAAGCTTCTAAAGGCAGTAGCAGAGAATCCTATACTTAACTGGTGCCTGGTGACCTGTGGATATGGATGTCTAGGACTAGTAAAAATCCTGTAAAAACATGGGTTCCATTCCTATAATGATGAGTTTCAGAAATAATCCACACTACAAGCTGGTGTTGTTCATGCTTTTATTCAACTGATATAAGTGCTTTCATCTTACAATTGACTTCTTCAACTATGTGGCTTGTTAAAACACTTCTCTTTATATACCTTAGTCTTTATGCAGTGGTGGTGATGAGGATCCAGCCAGCAAGTAAAGAGAAGTTTCTCAGGGTAATTGAATACCCTCCTATTCAATGGTAAGTGGGGGCACAGGGGTCCAATGAAATGTGCATATTATGGGGACACTTTCATTGTGGACTTCAGGGAAGAATGGGAATTGAGCAATACAGAGAGTGGGACTTCTACTGGAGATTGAAACCCTAAGTCAGTTTTTATAGACAGAAAAGAGGCACTACAACACTAGTAAATAACTTGTCATTCTATAGCTATGTAAACAATAAAATAGAATAGAGGATGCACTAGTATATACCTTATCCATCTAACACTGTGCAGGTGTTCAAATAGAGCAAGAATACCCAGTACAGCTCCCAGTGCAGCATAAGGGCGATGCTGCATTCCTGAGTGTGTTGTCCTTTGGATGAGATGTTAAACCGAGGTCCCATCTGCTTGAGTTGTGGTAGCTCATCAGGATGTAAAACATTCCATGACACCTAATGAAAAGAGTAGGGGTCCTTTATTTATTTATTTACATATTTTTACAATATATATATATATATATATATATATACATATATATATATATACACACACACACACACACACACACACACACACACACACACACACACACACTTATAAAAGTATTTACAATGATTTTATATTTTCATAGTTCTGTGCGCCCAAACTACCAAAGTAATATACAAACTTATATGAATCTTAGTTTGAACCCTACTCCTTTTTCCTAAACCATAATCTAATCTTTTTCAATATCAATGACAATATCCATTTTGATTAGACATAATTTCATTAATTCTTTCATTCTATATCACCCATTTTTAATCAATATTCAATTTTGTTTTTAATTATGTTTTTGTAGTACCCAAAATTTATACTATCTTTGTTCTTAAATATCTCCCCCCAAAAGTTTTGTACATAACGCATTCCATAATTTTTTAACTCTTTCACATTTCAGAAAGCCATGTTCTGTTGTTTCTTCTTCATCACAATACAAGCGATTGTTTTCATTTTTCTTTTTGTAAGGTATAGTTGCTTTTATTGGTAATTTCTTTATTCCCAATCTCCACAAAAAATCTTGACATTCAACTTGATTACCAGACCAAGTGTTTCTTTCTTTGATTGTTCTAATCTTTGCTTCTGGAATATTTTCTCAAGGATTAACATAATTTCTCATAGTGTTTTTCTACCATATTTTTTATTTTTTTTTCTATTCCATCAATCTTTATCTTCCCGATATTTATTTTTGTTGCTAATTCTCTATTTTTTCATTATGGCATTTTTTTGCTGTTTTATTATTCTTTATTGTTTCTCACAATTCCTCATACTTGTATTTAAATATTCTTATTACTAAATTCTCATCTTTTTCATTTAAACATTTTAAAGCTTTGTATAAACTTAATGATGTAGCATAGACTATCTGATTAATCAATCCCAAATCTCATTCTTCTTTATTTACATAAAATATACCTCTGTTAACAGAATTAAATCTGGATCCCCATAAAAAGAAAAAATATTTCTAACAAAAGTTTATTTTACCTTCTAGAAATCATAGAAACACTTGATAAATATGCTATCTAACCTATTAATACCAAATGAATCAAACTCACTTATTTCTTAAAAGCTGATCTATATGTTTTCCATAATATACAATTTTCTTTTAATTCATTTAATAAAATGTTGCATCCCTTTCTATTACTATCTTTATCAAAATGTATGCCTAAAACATATATTTCTTTCATAAACAATTGTATTCCAGTTATTTTAATAGTATTTCCAGTTCCTTTACTTTTCTCCCTGTTTAAGTTCATATCTATTTCCTTTATTCCACCACATAAATTATAACTTATTTCATCCATCCTCTGTTTTTAATAGTAATAATTATATCATTTGTGTATGACATAACTGGAATTTCAATACCCAAATGAATATTCTAATTATCATTCTTTATTTTTTTTTATTAATTACCACAACTATTGTATTCATAACTTATGCAAAGAAAATACTACTTATAGGACATCCTTTTCTTATACCATTGTCCATTTCTATTTCTCTGCTTAGGCAACCATTTACCAGAACTCTTACTTTATTGTTGTTGTGTGGTATTGTAAGCACTTGTTTAGTTTTTTTCTAATATTATACAAGTCCATTATATCACATAACAGATCCATATCAGATTATTGAGTTTTCAGAAACTAGAAAATCATATAGTTGGGACCATATGATTGAGTTTCCAAAAAATCGAACATCTAACAAAAAAAAACAAAAAAAATCACACAAAAATCTACCTTTTTTTACATTTCTGCAGGGAGGCTTTAGCCCCCACACTCCCTGCCAATTATATATACCAACTCTGAGACTGCACTACAGTGAAGAAAAGGGTAAATTTCCTGATCCGTACAGTACCATGATCTCCATTCAAAACCTTCAAGTTTTAAAAAAATTGGTCATATGGTCCTGACCATATGAATTTTGAGTTTCTGAAAACACAATCATCTGATAGGAGTCTCCCATAACATATCATGCTGCATCGAATCAAATGCTTTACTAATATCACCTATCATAAGTGTTATCTCTTCTTTTTTATATCAACTATTTCTCTCACTATCATTAGTAAGTCTTGACATCCTTTTCATTTAATTCCATATACATTTTCTTCCATTGTATGTTGCATCTTATTTTCAAATAGTTTATGTATTATTTTCATAACTATCTTATAATCTGTATTATTTGGTGTTACTGGTCTCCAATTGTTTTATTTCCCTTTTCTCTCCTTTCTTCCACATGAATTTTAATATTTCACTATTCAGGTCTTTATGATTTATACCTTAATTTAACCATTCATTAAGGACATGTAATACATATTTTTCTGTTAGTCTTTCAAATTCAATTCTATCTGGCCCAGCAGGAGTTTCTACATTTAAATGTTTTAATGCATTTTATAGTTTGTAAATTGTAATTTATTTTTCAAATTCTTTACTAATTTGTTCTGAAAAATGTTTTTACCTTCCATTTGTCTTTTTTTCTTTTTAAACATTTCATCTACATAGCTTATAACAATTTTCATTATTTGTTGTTGACTTTTCTTTAAGTTCCCCTCTTTATCTTTCAGTTCTGTCACCACACTACTATCTTTCTTTACTATCTTACTTAAATATGGTGATACTTCTTGTTTCCTTGTAAAATGTTTTTGTAATATTAGAATTATTTCATTTTAACATGATTTCTCTTCTACATTTATTTCTCTCTTTCATAATATTCTCTATTGTTATTTTTTAAATTCTTGGATAATTTTCTACATATTCATGTTTTTCTTCTTTCTTACTTTTCTTTCCCAATCATATTTATTTTTAGAAGTAATCCACCATTCAAAAGAACTATTATAAAATGATTTCATACTAATATGATCCTTCAGTAAAGCACTCCAGCCGAAAATTGAACCAACAAACCTCTTGCTCTGAGGTGACAATGCTACCACTGCACCGTCCGTTTTACAATAACTTTGTTACCGTCAAGATTTATAATGCTTAGAATATGTATCATTTTGTATTTGTCTGCTTTAAAATAACATTGCTATCCCATCCTCCAGTCTATAAACCCCTTTTGTCATACACTTTTGAAATGTAAATTACTTCTTTGCAAACATTTTTTAAATGTTCTTTTAAATTCCCTCTTTCAAACTATTTTCTGAATTGCACATGTATTTTCTTTTTAGTCTCTTGAAACAAAGCTTTACTTACATAGCCATTCCACAGATTGTTATTCTGCCCTTTTCATACTCACATAAACATATCTCCATGCTTTTTACAGTTTCAAAATTAATGTTATAAAATATATCTGTGTTAATCAAAACTAAAACTCTGGCCTGCTGGGTTTTCACTCCCAAAGTTAATACACGATTGCCCTATAGCTCACATCTGTTCTTTTTACTTTGTATTCTTACCATGAATTTTCTAACATGTTTTCTTTTTTCTTTTCCTTCTTGTACAGTTGCCACTGTCTCCATGTATGTTGTCTTCTTCAGTTTATTTGCTTCCTGTGGACTTACTTCTGCATCTTCCACCTGCATTCCATCTGTGATGTCACCCCATGAAATTTTGTTCTCTGGCTCACTTTGTTTAATTAAATTCTTCAATAAATCATCTACAAACCTCCTGACTGGAAGGTTGTAGGTGTGCATTCTTCTTTGGTTGTCGTGATCTTCTTACCAAAAAGCTGCTGTTGGAATAAAACAACTGAGTAGTCTACATTGTCTGCAAACTCATTCTTGGAGCTGTCATTCACCTCTAGTCCCTGTACTGAGTCCTCCATTTTGCAGACTGTCTTCCCCGCTACCACTGCACTAGGATTGAGATGTGTTCACATATTCACAGATAGCATTTCTACAAATACCGATCACAAATTATCATAGAGAAAGTTTCCCAATACCCTGGCAGTTTACCCTAGAAGTATAAATAACATCTTGGGTATCCCCTGAAAAGAGGCCTCTAGCCTATTGAGACTAATCCAATCAACAAAGAATAAATAAATAAATAAAATATTATGTTAGATTTTATGTAGGAAATAAATTGTAAACCAAAAACAATCATTTAGCATCAGTTTGTATATAGTGACTATCTGATATTGTTCATGCTCACAACCAATATATTAAAGCATGCTAAAAGTCTAGGACGGCTGAAGTAATCATCTTTTAGTTCAATAAAAAGTGCACCAGCTATGCCTTGTAAAATAGAAACCTTCTGTCATTTTGATTCATAGCTAGTCATTTGTACTTTACATTCTTTCCTTTTTGTTAAAAAAGCATTTTCCTAGAATAACAGGCCTATAATTATTCACATCTGTTGGACATTCCCCTTTATTAATTGATGTTATGGTTTACTCTTTCCATACTAATAGAACAGCTTTTGTTTTCAAAGGTTTCTTGAATATATCACATAAGATAAGTATTTGATATGGTCCTATTGAACTTGTTGCCTTAGTTTGCTTAAATACAGTAGCCAACATTTAGGTTGCCATTTTGTTGTGTACAGGCATCGATTAATTCTGTTTTGTCACTGGTTATGATGCTATAACTCAGCCCAATTTAATACTTGTTAAGTGCAGAATTGCAGCTCCTATACCATTCTGAAATCTATTTACAATAAAACAGTTTTTGTCATGTTATAGTGTTTAAACATTGGGTTATCTCTAACTAGATTCTTGAGCATTTCAAAGTTCTAATGTTATAGCTCCATTCCTAGTCTATATTTTACTCTAGCAGCATTCTTTAAGACATCTTTATCTTAGACACATTAAGTTCAAGCTTTGTAATGTAAGATACTTGTATTGTTTCTAAAAACAAACTCCTGCAATGCCTTCTAGTCTTTTGACCTTGGTCTATGTAGAGCAGTTCATATTTTTCTATCAAGTTTTAGAGCCTCTGACATTAGAATAATATATATATTTTAGACTGCTAATGTAATTCTACAATAACTTTTATTTATTTTGGAATTATACTGTCTTAATCTGTTTAACAGGTTTATTAGTTTCTTCCCATGGTTCATTGTGTATCTGCCCTCAGACTTATATGCATTTATTTATTTTGTTTACCTGTGATTACCAGGAAAGTCTGACTAGGCAAAGCCCCTCTTCAGTGGAACGCATGGAAAAAAAAGCTCCACATTACATATATTTGCACAGGCAGTTACATGAGCTAACAGTAAAACTGATATATTGCTTAACAGGTTATCATTATGTTAGGTATACTATATAGAATTCATAGCACGTAAATGTCACATATATTTATTGAACATTCACCATTATTTTACAGCAACAATTGTAATTTTAGTAAAAAAGTATCAGATGAGGTATATGTATATATTATCTAAACAGGTATTCTCAACAGATCAGTTAACATGAGGTAAATTAACAGGATTTTATGATATTCTTTGTCTTTCACTGCATAAGGAGGGAACTTAATAATGCAGTTGGTACAAGAGCAGGACTGAATTGTTGATAGTAATTTCAGTTGGACTTTAAATTATAAATGGGATAAGATTAGAATGAGAATGGTGTTTCTGCAAATGAAGATCACAATGATATTTTAAATTGTAAATGAGTTGAGATATTTCTTGTATTGGCTGGTATAGACTTCCACAATTTAACAATGTACACAGAATATAAGGAGTCACTGTTATAATTTCTGAGTGAGAACTATGTGTTGATTTAGGGAGCAGAGATCTCTGTGGGTACATAGCAGTGTAATAATTAACTGGTGAAAAAGCATCAACCCAGGCAATAGAGGGTGTTGTGGGTGGTCTTAATGTGAGTGTAGACTAATAGATTAGGTACCCCAGACAGTTAAAGGACTGAAGTACAAACTATTGATGTGTTCAGCTAATGCAGTTAATTGCAAACTTTGCAATAGAATTTTATTATAATATAGCTCCAATATGACTACCTGAGGGGACTGTAAGTTCGTCATAATTGATGAGGCATATAGGAGAGCAGGGAGTAGATAGACCTTAGTGTAGTCTTACTTGCATGACCTGATAGAAAAGGTTTGACTTTATAAAAAGTCGATGTTTATGGCTTTTTAACTGCATATTAGGCATGCTGCTCTAATCTTATTCCCATTACTTTTGTGTATCATACCAGCTCAAGTCAAATAATACTGACTGCTAGTATTTTAAAGCTGAAATAGTCTGCTGGCTTGAAAGTGAAAATACTATTAGTTTACTTTTATTTGGCTTTGGGAATAGTTTAGATTGTTCTAACTTGTTTTCAGTTTTATGAAGCAGAGTATGTTATCTTGGAGCAGTTTGATGAGACTGCACATATTAATGTAAGTCAAATGCATATTGGATTAGATTTCCTGAGTAATAGGCTGTATGCATTTTTTATAGAGATAATAAAAGTCCTAATGCTGAACCTTGGGGTGTACCTAATGTGTCTTTGGTTGCTTAGGTAACTTTTAAACATTATGATTGTAAAGTTTTAGAGGCCCAGTTTCTTGGGTATAAGTAATAGTGTGGGATGTGAATCTGCATCAGATGTGTTGGATAGGTCTAAAATAGGGATGCAACGATTTCACTTTAATTTCATCTTTCATGTATAGTTTTTGAAGGTTAGTAATGCTGTTCCTGTGTTAATGTCTGGCCAAATCCATGTTGCATTGTAGAAAGAAATGTGTTCTCTGTTAAGTAGTTGAACAACTGCAGGGGGATACATTTTTCACATATTTTAGACAGAAAGAATAAGATGGCTATAGGTCTGTAGTTTGTCATTTGAAGAGATTTGTCACATTTATGTAAGGGAATAATGTAGGATGGCTTTCAGAGTTTTGAGACTGCAGCTTCTTAGAGGGAGATTAAGAAGAAGAAATAATCATACAAAGAATTCTGTAGCTATTTTGAGATATTCTACTAGTAAGCTTTTAAGTGCAAGAGAGGCAAGTTTAAGTTTTTCAATACATTTGTATGGTGATCGTAGAAACTGTGGTAAGTGAGAAGGCAGTATTTATAGCATCCATTTCACTTGTAGGTTCATAAGTTGGTACTAGGCTATCGGCCCAAAGGCCTATACAAGTCTAGCCATAACAATTCCCTGGCTATTTCTTCCCACACTATTTCCTTCCCTGGACCCCAGTAGACCCATACTTACGTTTTTAGAGTTTTACCATTTTAAAAAGGAAGATATGAGTAAATTCCCTCTCTCCCCAACTTGAGAACAAGTGAAACCAAACAAATAGTATAGAGTGCAGTATTAGTCAGGCTTATTTTTAATAGTAGCTCTCAAACTCTTAACTGAGAGTTTACTGGTTGTTTTTCATTTATTTTCAAGTGCCATTTTCCATAGTTTATCTCTGTTGTGCATTTGGTTTTTATAGATAGTGTAAGCCATGGTATGGGCTTGGATTTGATTATTTTATTACATTGAGATACAAGGGAGTTTAATATGGACAAGAATATGTTGATGAAACGAGTAACTATGCGATCTAATGGGATCCAGATCATTAAGTATATTTATGACACTTTTAATCCATTAGATACATGGACAAAAGCTCTTTGGAATACTTCTGCTTCTGATGAAATACCATATTGGAGTCAAAGGAATCTGTAGCTTTAAAATGACACATTAAATTTACTCAATTTGGATCTTGCTTTATGCATCTTCATTTGTCAGAAACTCATCTAATTCTGAAAAATGTAGCATTTAGCATTTTTGAGACTGCTTCTCCTACTACAAACAATGAATAATGTTGTATTTTAATGACATTATTCAGACTTTGCAGATCAATACAAATGCAAATCTTATCTTTCATTACAACAGAGACCATACTATTCACTCATTCTGTTGGCGCATATCGACACTCTGATACCACATCATGTTATCAGGCTTAAAAAAATAACACACACATACACATATATGTATAAATTATTTATTTATTTATTTATTTATTTTACATTTGTTGACCGGGTTTGTCTGACTGAGCTAAGTAGCCATTTTTCAGTGGAGGCCCGGGGAGAAAAGCTCCACATGTTTGACAAATTATCATTTACAAAAATAAACAATCAACAACTGGTTTACAGAAAATATTCAAAGCAACATATACATGAAAAACAAGGATTTACTACAGTAAACTAATCATTATGTCTGCCAGATTTAGAATCCTATATTATTTAGAAGGACTAACAATAGTTTTGTCACCAGAAGTAAAATCTTACATAATGCAGATAAGAATGTATGTAATGTGCTTAGGATAGAGAAGTTAATATGAGACAAGATCTAGAAAGTTAATGAAAGTTACATAAGTTGGGAGCAGATAGAGGTGTGCAGTTAGGGTTGATAAGCTGTTTATGGGTGGGTACAGAGGCAGGTCCATTGACTTAACAGGTATTCTTTAGTGGCTAACTTGAACTGACTAAGTTGCTTGAGTGACCTGATCTCGGGTCTATATTAGAACACTGAACGTTCAAAATTTTGAGTGTTCTAATATCAAACCCTATGAATCGAAAATTTAAAACATCGAACATACAGAACAGCGAATTTTTTCCTAGGGAAAAAATTTGCTGTTCCAAAACACATACACACAACACAAGCACACCAACAAACAGCAATCCACACACACATACACCTAAACTCTTACACCTAACGCTAAACTAAACTATACATACACCACTAACTATCCACTTACCTTAACCCAAACCCTAACCCTAAGGTCCGTCACTATCATACAATCACCTCACCCATGCCTAACCCTAACTCACCTTCCTCACCCTAACCCTCACGTCCACACAATTGCACTCTTACCTGAACCGCGCTCTAACCCTAACTCACCTAACCCACCCTAACCCTCACGACCACACAATCGCACATTTACCTGAACCCAACCCGTAACTTTCCACCACAGCACTGAAAATACCAAAGAAACGGACAACCGAATTCTTTCCCAAGGAAAAAATTTGGATTTCTATTTCTTCGATATTTTCAACGTTCGCTAAAAATGGGTCGATATTAGAACACTCAAAATTTTGAAAGTTCGGTGTTCTAATATAGACCCCCTGATCTCTAGTGGGAGTTTGTTCCAGGCCTTGGAAGGATTATAGCTATAGAGAATACATCCTTTCTTAGTTTTAGGTTTGTGGATTTGTAACAGATCTAGGTTAGAGCTCCGGAGGGATCTAGTAGGTGAACAGTGGGAAATGAGAGATGATATGGTAGGACAGTAAGAAGGCTGATAAAGGATAGAGTTGATGATCTGGAGTTGAGGGAGAAGAAGTTGGTGAGGTAGCTCTAGCCAGTTAAGGTGTCTGAGTGAGAGACAGTGATGTGACTTGTAAGTCTGATGGGCTGCAAATTTGGCTATCTTGTTGTAGATAGATTCAAGTTTGGCAAGGAGTGTGGAGTTGAGGCAAGTAAGAATTTGAGAGCCATATAATAAACTGGGTAGGAGGTAGGCTTAAGAGAGAGTTACTTTAGCTTCACTGGTGAGAAACTTTTTGTTGCGGTAGAGGAGCCTTAGTTTCTGATGAGTTTTCTTGATATGGTTCTTAATGTGTAGATTGAATTTAAGTTGGTTGTCAATGATGACACCAAGGAGTGTAGTGCTAGCTTCTACCCCGATGTGTGTGTTATTGAGGGACAGGATTGTGAAACTGGATTTAATGTGGTTGCAATTTTTAGGAAGAAAAGGCAGTAGCTTAGTTTTTTTGGGTTACAGATACGCTGGTTACTCAGAGAGCTAGTTTTCTACTGAGATGAAGGTAGTCTGTGCTGTATAGATGAGTTCAGAGGGAAAGTCAGCAATAGTGATGACAGTAGAGTCATCAGCATATTGGACTAGTGATGACTGAGGAAAAGAAGAATAAAGAAGATTAGTGAAGATGTTGAAAAGTACTGGACCAAGGATGGGACCTTAACTGGGAGAGGAGGTAAGAGTGCAGATTGCCACTTCACTGCTTGAAATAGCTGGAAAGCCATGCAACAACAGCAGGGGAGAAGTTAAGTCTGGTTAGTTTGTGCAGAAGGAGAGGGTGAGAGATGGTGTCAAAAGCTTTAGAGAGATCTAAGAATAGGCATGAGACAAGTTTACTGTTATCTCTGGCAATGAATATAGTATTAAGAAATGATAGTAGAGCAGTAGTAATATTATGCTCTAGTCTAAAGCCATGTTGAGTAGGTGTGAGTAGATTTTTAGAGAGTGGGTAGTGCATAACTTATTTATGTATGCATTTTTCTAGAACTTTAGAGAAAGGAGAGAGGATGGTAATTGGTCTATAATTAGTGATGTCTGAGGGGTTACCTCCTTTATGTATTGGAAGAGTGAAAAATTGTTTCCATATAGAAGGCACTTTGGACTCTGAAATGGAGTGGTTGATTAAGATAGATACAGGGAGAGCAAGAGAGTCAACAGCTAACTGAAGGAAAAAGAGAAGTAATGTTGTCGGTAGAAGCTAAGCAAGGTTTGAGTTTAGAGAGTAGGGGTTTGATGTAGCTAGTGGGCACAGGTTTGAGGGAAAAAGAATTTGATGAGAGTATAGTGGGATTTGATAGAAAGTGGTTTGAAATATTATTAAAGGTAGATGAGTTGGCACTGGGGTTAAATAGTTTGGATACAGAGTCAATGGAATATGTATTGAAGGTGGAGCCAGTATCTTTGGGAGTCTTATTAGGACAAGGATTGGGGGAGCAGGGACCACCAGGATGTAGTATGTGGTTTAATGAGTTTCAAAACTTTTTGGGGTTAGATGTCAAGGCTGAGGGTGGATTATAGTAGAAGTCTCTTTTATCTTAATTAATACACTTTTTGGTCTAATTTCTAAGTTCTTTGTATTTTAGCAAGTCTGCAGAGAGCTTTGTTTTGGTCCATGTTTTCCATGCTCTGTCTCTATTTTTCATTATGTTGTGGGTAGAATTTGATAGCCATGGAGACATATTAGATTTAATAAGGACTGTGCGAAGTGGGGTAAGTGAGTCAAGAATACTGAGAAAGGTGGAGATGAAAGACAAGGCAGCATCGCCAAGGGGGAGTTGGGTAAGGAAATTACTTTATAGAGAAGAGATTTAAAGGTGTTAGGGTAGAAGTTAGTAAGCTTGCAGCATGTGATAAATCTATGCTTAGTAAAGTAAGGGATATATCTAAGTACTTTTATTGGGGAGTGATCACTTAGTGTGTTGGGAAGGGTTTCAGGATTGTGATATTTAGAGGGATGAGAGACTAGAATCCAATTGATAAGAGTGCTGTGTGTATGAGAGTTGTTAGCATGGGTGAGATCAGTAATAAGCTGAGTAAAGCCATACAAGTTAGTGTGCAATGAAGAATTTGGGGTACAGAGAGTTAACCAATTAATATTGACATCACCAGGAATAATGGTTTCATTAGGAATATGGTGAAAGAAGTATGAGAGTATGTTTTCCAGCAGGGGTAAGTTATCCCCCGGGGGAATGTAGATTGCTACTATTCTGATGGTGGTAAAGGTGCTAAGTGCAAGGTTTGCTGTCAGTATTTCAGCAGGGGAAAAGGACGGGATAGTTATATTAGCAGTTATCAGCCTCAGGTGGTTAGAGTAAACAATGGCAACTCAACCACCCTTTTTCCTTTGGCGGTCAAGATGCAGTGTACTATAGACAGGAGGGAGAAATTCTTTGTCATGGTGTTGGGGTTTTAGCCAAGTTTCTGTTAGGGTGATGCCATCAAGGGTGTGGCTTGAGATCCAAACATGAAGTTCACTAACCTTGTTTAATATACATCTAGCGTTTATTGAGTACAAGGAGATTTGTTTGGGGGCAGAGGCATATAGGTTAGTGGGACTATAGTTATAGGTGGAGTTGTGTTGAGTGGGGCCTGGATTAGGATGAATATCTCCTGCAAGTAGAAGAATATTAGGGTAGAAGTAGCAGTTATATTTGTATAAATGAAAGATAAAATATTTTGTTTTATTTTTAGGAAATGTGGTGTAGGTGGGGGGAATTTTGATTTCAGGAAGAGGAGATTCAATAGAAAAGAGAGAAGTAGCTAATGAATGATAAGGAGATGAGGTATCCCTAGCATGAGGTATTGTAGTAACTTTGAGAACAGGAGATAACTGGATATTAAGTGAGGTGAGAGTGTGAAGGAGGAGTAATGGAGGTAGTACAATTAAAAAGTAGTAGAGAAAGTCATGATTGGTAAGAATATTGAGTGCTAGAGTACTGAAATTGGTAATTGGGGAGTTAGTAGTAGATTTATTTTGCAAGTAGATATGTGAGTGTGTGTTGCTTAGGTGATATTTGAGTGGGGGGGTAGGATTAATGTGGGTAATGGAAGGAGAAGTAATAGTTTGCAAGTGTAGTATGGGAGAGGGGAGGGGTTAGTTATGGTTTGTGTGGAGAACAGGAAGGGGAAGTAGGATACAGAGTGGGTGTTAACAATGGTTAGGTATAAATGAAATGCTACAGGGTGGGTGAGAAGCAAAGTGACCCAGAGCATAGCGAGGGCTACACCTGAAGCACAAGAAAGCTCAAAAAACAATCAGTAGCTGTTTGCCTATTAGCAAATGTTACTAGCAAGCTTTTTAAGGCTGAATAGAGCTGAGGAAATTGGGACTGAACTAAAGTTTTTCTTTGGAATAGTTTTAATCTTAGACTCTGGAGCTCACCTGTTTGTATATAGAGAGAATAAGGATCTTGTATAATTAGTAGAGTATGTTGCTACATAGCGGCCGACTTGATTAAATCTCTCCAAGTTGGAAGCTAATGGAGCTCGATGCAGCTGGGCTCACCTCACAATGATAGTCACAAAGTAAGAGACAATTGTAAAAAAAACAATTCAATGACATTCACCTAATGATTATTTGTAAAGGAAGGCTTGTGTATAAAAGTTGAGATTTCCCAGGGTGGATTTGAGCTTTTGCTGAAACTTTGCTTCAGAACTGAAGGTTGGGGGTGTGATCCCGAAGTTTGTGGATGGCCCGAGCAAACTGCAAAGAGAAAAAAAATAAACAGAGTATGAGCAGAAAGTTAATAGTACAATTTTAGGAGAAATAGAGACAAACTGGGAGAGAGTAGAGGATATTAGTCAGAGAGTGATGGAAGGATTATCAGAAGACAGAGAGTGGGTACAAGAAATGGTACAGTAAGTAGGTACATAGATAAATGTCCAGGGAAGAGTAAAGAATCACAAAGAATAGGAAGCAGTGTTTAGGCAGATCATAATAGACAAATTTAACAATGGACTAAGTCTAATAGGTTAAAGTAGCACCATAGTTAGGTAGGATACATGTTAGAATGTGTAACAAACACTGTGTTTCTGATTTTCAAGTACCAAATAAACAAACTGTATGTTTCTCCTTACTGATAGCAGGTTTGTTTCTGCTAACTAATACCAATTAGAACTGTAGTTAGGTAAGATATTGGCAAGAATTTGTAACAAATGCTGTGTTTCTGCTGTTTGTGTACAAAATAAACAGCAATTGTATGTTTCTGCTTGTTAATACTAAATGCAGAATACTGTGAAGCAGAGATCAATAAAGGAAATGTCTGTATAGCCACTCCAGCTTCCTAGGTAAGTTTAGATATGTAAGTGCGCATATACACACTGGAGTAATCACCAAGCTCTGCATATACAATCAGCAGTAAAAAAGCATCTCAGTTTTGTCAGACTATACACTCTAAATAGCACTAATAAATGTAGCACAAATAAAGAACAGCATAACGATCCCTGTAAATGATGACAGCAAACAGACAACACTAAAGAGGCATATGCATATAAAAAGAAAAAAACGACTTACAGTGAGCACAGACAGCAAACTAAGGGAAGCTCCTGCAATTCTGGACTATGCTACTTTTTAAAGAAGGCTCCCAGAGGTGTGGGTATTGTTATAGCCTCCTATAAGAATGGCTTGGGGGTGGGGGTAGCAATTATCAATGTGAGATTGGGTGGTTAGAACTGGTTGCAGAGCATGCTCCAGCACGAGGCAGTCCAAAATGAAAAGAAAAAAAAGTCAGGAGCCAGGAAATGTAAGCAAGACAATACACTATCATAGAGCTTTTAAGCTTACAGAAAACAAATGTTGCTAGCAAGCTCTTTAAGGATGAGTAGAGCTAAGGGAATTGGCACTTAACTAATGTTTTATTTTGGAATAGTTTTAATCTTAAGACTCTGAAGTTCATCTGTTTGCATACAGAGGGAATAAGGATCTTGTATAAGTAGAAGAGTATGTTGATACATAGTGGCCGACTTGAATAAAGCTCTCCAAGTTGGAAGCTGAATGGAGTTCAATGCAGCTGTGCTCACCTCACAATGATAGTCACAAAGTAAGAGAAAATTGTTAAAAACAATTCAATGACATTCACCTAATGACTAATTGTAAAGGATGGCTTGTGTATAAAAGTTGAGCTTTCCCAGTGCTGATTTGAGCTTTTGCTGAAACTTTGCATCAGAACTGAAGGTATATATTTATATAGCCTAACTTCCATGAGACCTATATTCCAGCTGCACTATCTGGAAGATATGTGCACCACATAGCATGCAAATAAATTAGCTTTAAAGCTATACACTCTGGTATAACTTTATGTAAGGGAATACTGTAGGATGGTTTTCAGAGTTTGGAGAATGTAGCTTCTTAGAGGGAGATTAAGAAGAAGAGATAATCATTATACAAGGAATTCTGTAGCTATTTTGAGATATTCTACTAGTAAGCTTTTAAGTGCAAGAGAAGCAAGTTTAAGTTTTTCAATACATTTGTATTTTAATTGTATGAACTGTGGTAAGTGAGAAGGCAGTATTTATAGCATCCATTTCACTTACTGATGATTTGGGTGCATTGCATTTATTAAGGAAGTTAACAGCATTTATGTAATACAAATTAAATCTGCATGCTATGTTATAGCTTGCTTCATACGTGAAATGACAAAGTTGTGTGTTTTACCTGGTTCCATAACTTTACTGACTTTTTTGATCAAAACTGCTTTGGAATTTTACAGTGGTTTTCCTGTAGATAAGTATAGTAGTTTTGCTTAGCAGTTAGGATGGTACAGTAAACTCTCAGTTAACTGGAACTCAAGCAACTGGCACTCTTAAGCAACCAGCAAAAAAAAAAAAAAAAAAAATCTAAGAAATACAGTACAATGTGCATATCTTGCACTTTCTGTCCCCCCCCACAGAACCAATGTGCATGTCTTGCACTTTCTGACCCCCCCATGCAGAGCCATAACATACGTTTTTAGAGTTTTAGAGTTTTAAAAATGAAGATAGGAGTAAATTCCATCTCTCCCCAACCTGAGAACAAGTCAAACCAAACAAAAAGTATAGGGTACAGTATTAGTCAGGCCTATTTTTAATAGTAACTCTCAAGCAACCAGAAACTACAGTTATCTGGCATGTACTAAACCCCATGGGTGCTGGTTGACTGAGAGTTTACTGTATTTTTACCTAGGTTACACAAATACCGATTTGTTTTTCTAGGTCATTTTTCATTTAATTTTAAACGCCATTTTCCATGGTTTTATTCTGTTGTGCATTTGCTTTTTATAGCTGATGTAAGACATGGTATGGGCTTGCATTTGACTCTTTTATTACACTGAGGTACAAGGGAATTTAATATGGACAAAAATGTTTTAATGAAGTGAGTAACTATGTGATCTAACAGGAACCAGATAATTAAATATGTTTATGACACTTTAATCCATTAAATACATGGAAAAAAGCTCTTTGAATCCTTCTGGTTCTGATAAAATACCAAATAGGATTCAAAGGAATCTGTAGCTTTAAAATTACACATTAAATTTACTCAATTTGGATATTGCTTTACATGTCCTTATTTGTCAGAAACTCATCTAATTCTGAAAAATGTAGTATTTATCATTCTTGAGACTGCTTCTTCTACTACAAACAATGAATAATGCTGTATTTTAATGACATTATTCAGACTTTGCAGATCAATACAAATGTAAACCTTATCTTTCATTACAACAGAGACCATAATATTCACTCATTCTGTTTGCTCAGATTGACACTCTGATACCACATCATGTTATCAGGCTTAGGAAATAACACACACACACACACACACACACACACACACACACACACACACACACACACACACACACACACACACATATATATATATATATATATATATATACGTTCATAGGTTCATAGGTAGGTACTAGGCTATCTGCACAAGGGCATTTATAAGCCTAGCCAGAGTGTGTCAGCTTTCACCGCCCCATTGATTAATTAACTGAACCTCTGTCAAGAAGAGCCAATGAAGTGATCCCAGGGGTGTATTTTCTGTTATCCATCCACTTGTCAAGGTTTCTCTTGAAGAGTTTTAGTGAGGGGCTCTGCCTAATGTAGTTAGGGATTTTGTTCCAAAGCATGGGGAGTCTCTGTGACAGGAATCTATCCCTCCAGCATGTTCTATTTATTGTTGTGGTGAGGTTTAGCTCACTAGAGTGAGTGGCTCGCAGTGACTTGGATTTCTTTAGGTGGAGCATGTCCATCAATTCTGAGTTGGACATGGCTTTGTAAGTCAGGCAGAGATCACCTCTGAGTAAGCGATATGCGACTGAGTACAGCTGGAGTTTTTCCAGTCAAGCTGCATAGGACATATGTTTGAGGTCAGTAATCCTCTTGGTGAGGTAATTTTGTGGCCTTTCCAGCTGTTGGAAGTGTCTTGTGAGGTACATCCCAAATGGGGCATTGTACTCTATGATGGGTCTGATGAGTGACGAGTAGAGGGGCACTATAACCTCTTTATTTCTAGATGTGAACCCTTTAGTAATTAGATGGGCTACATAGAAGGATTTCCTAACTACTTTGGCAATATGATTGTCAAAGGAGAGATTACTATCTACCTGGTCCCCAGATCTCTTATTACCTCTTCTGTATTAAGGGGGTTGCCACCTATGTGGTAATTCATGAGTGTTTTGTTTTTCCCAAACAGGATGACTATGCATTTTTGGCATTTAGCTTGAGACCATGGCTTTGACACCAGGTGTCCGTCTCAGTAAGGCCCTTTTGGAGAATGTCCATGTCAGCCGGAGAGTCAATTATGGCTCCCAGTTTGCAGTCATTGGCAAACTTGGTTAGCCATAGCCCTCCTGTGTTTGCCTGTAGTTCTGAGGAGTCTATGCCAAACAGTAGGGGTCCCAGGACCGAGCCTTGTGGGATACCACTTGTGATTGGTTTAAAGTCGGACCTGGAGCCTGCTATTCTTACTGTGTGAGTTCTGTCTGTAAGCCAGTTGGCAACCCATCTTGTTACGTAGGGGTTTATGTTCAGTCTGGTGAGTTTTTCTATAATTCCCAAGTGGAGAATGGTATCAAAAGCCTTGGCGAGGTCAAGGTAGGCTGTGTGAACTACCTTCCCCTCATCTATGGCCTTGGTGACTGTTTCGAAGAAGTCAACCAGGTTTAGTAGGCATGATCTGCCCTTAACAAAGCCTAACTGGGTCGGGTCAAGTGTTTGGAGGTTCCCAATGTCTTTGTTAATGAGTTCCATGATGATGTGCTCCATAACCTTGCAGACCAGGCTAGTCAGGCTTATGGGGCGATAGTTACCAGGGTCAGTTCTTGCCCCTCCTTTGTGGAGCGGAATAACCATTGCTGTGCGCCATTCTATGGGCACATAACCTGTGGAGAGGCTGAGGTTGAACAGTGTGTTTAGGTGGGGGGTTAGTTCGTTCTGTAGTTCGTGCAAGATGCAGCCTGGGACACCATCTGTCCCCATTGATGCTGTGCTTTTGGCTTTTGAAAGGGCTGTTTTCACCTGTGCGTCTGTGATTTCCAGGACACTACACTTTTCCGGTATTGTTGTGGACCCTTTTGGGGTGAGAGGGGGGTGAAGTTTGCAATGAATCTATCTGCCAGGATGTTGGCAATATCAGTGGGTTCAGTATATTTTGTGCTATTTTGTACTAGTTCAGAGCATATCTGCGAGTTGCCACTTAGATTCTTGACATAGATAAAGAAGGCTTTATGGTTATCATTCAAATCCTTGGCTATTTTTCTTTCGAAGTTAGCCTTGGAGGATTTTATGAGGGACCTTAGTTTCTTACTGATACTGATCAGGGATGTCTTTCCTTCTTGGGATTTGCTTTTTTTCTGAACTAGTTTCCTCCTTCTATTGTATAGCCTGTTTATGGCAGGTGTCTACCAGACTGGTTTCCTTCTCTTAGGGGAGTGTGTCTTGATTTTGCTAGGGATGGCACGATCCATGCATCCTTGTAGGAGCTCATAGAGTGCATTTGTAAAGGTTCCTGCATCTTGGACACTGTTATCCTTTAGCGTGGGGGCTGTGAACTTACCACCTCTGTCTTAAGTAAGGTGAAGTTTGCTATAGAAAAGTTTTTCACTGTGGTTTCCTTGGTTGGAAGTGGTGGTGTGGTGTGGACATCCAGATTGATTAGTTTATGGTCTGATCTAACCAGTAATTGGTTGACCTCAGGTGTGGAACACCTATTGCCCATGTTGGTGATGACCAGGTCCAATATGTTTTCACCTCTGGTAGGGGAGTTTACCAGCTGATCCAGGGCATTTGAGTTGATAAATTTCAGAAAGTGCTGGACCTGGGAGTTTGTACTTGAGTAGTTAACGGTGAGGTAATTGAAATCACCCAATATCAGGGTGTTCGGTAGGGCCTTCATTGTTTTCCAGTGTCTCCAGAAAGGTGGAGTGGTGGTCCTGGGTCATGGAGGGTGATCTGTAGCAGGCCACAATTTTCACTGCAGATTTGCCTGATGTTAGTTGCATATGGATGATCTCGGAGGTATCATGCTGCGCCACTAACCTGGAGGTGTAGGTATCCTTGATGAATATGGATACACCCCCTCCTTTTGTGTTTCGGTCCATGTTCTGTGGCTGAAATGTGTGGTATGATTGTAGCCCGGTAGTGCTGGGGTGCTCTGTGGAGCCTTGAACCAGGTTTCAGTTACTGCACAGATGTCGACATTCTCCATACTGAAGAGTGCTTCGAACACGTGCATTTTGAGATTTAAACTCCTGGTGTTGAGTAGCATAAACCTCATTTTTTTATTTGTACTGTTTACGGAGGTGGGTTTGACTTTTGAGCCTTGCCTAAAAAGGCACTATGGGGGCAGCAAGTGCCATGGCCAGTATTCGAAAGCCAAGGAGTGACAGGTACAAGCCATCTCTTGCGAAGCAATGAGGCTTGTCGAGCATGTCTTCTCAGGCTGACAGACACTGGATCCCCTTTGAATGACACCAGAAGCTCATCCAATTGTTGAAATTGATCATGTTTTCTTTATACTGCAGTATCATTCTTGGTGAGGGCAGGATGCTACTCAGGGTCAGGGTCATACCCGCCTGGGCTACATGATCTGAGAGCTCTTCCATGTCTCTTTTCATTTAGTCCAGGGAGGTGCATTTCAGGTCATTCACACCAACATGAACAATGACAGAGTCATATTCGTACTTGTTCAGGAGTGACCTGAGTGCTTGTGTTATGTGGCAGATTCTGGATCCTGACAGGCAGCTAACAGTAACCATCTCCTTGTCCAGCCTAGTGATTGAGACGTCGGTGTGCCTGACTATAGAGTAGCCTATTAGCCTATTACTAACATGTTAGGTATGTTATTTTGCCTTAAGGGCTATGATTGTGTGTGTGTGTGTGTGTGTGTGTGTGTGTATGTATATATATATATATATATATATATATATATATATATATATATATATATATATATATATATATATATATATATATATATATATATATATATATATATCTATATATACAGTCTAACCTCCATGAGGCCTATATTCCAGCTGCACTATCAGGAAGATCTGTGCACCACATAGCATGCAAATAAATTAGCTTTAATGGTATGCACTCAGATATAGCAGTCAGAAAAGATCAAAGAGTCAGGACCTCTTTGCAGTGCAGGCACATTATCAGACTGAGATTTGAGAAAGCAGGAAGTTCTCCTGGGATGGAATGTTGAAGAGAGCTCAGTGTGAAATGTCAGATATGAGTATTTTAGAAATACACTTCAAGACAAGAAGGTCAGAGCATTACTTTATAGGAAATAAATTAACAACAGACATACTTATTCAATGGTGGTCCAATAGGAATAAGACAACTTAATCTGCATATTATTTTGGATTGAATTTGAAGGTTAAGAAGTTTCTTTGTAGTGGTACATCCATATATCTGGACCTAGCTAAATAATTCAGTTGCTTACCTCACTTAGCCAGCCTCTCAATATTAACAAAAAGTATGAACCAATATTTATTTATTTATTTATTTAACATTCCGACTGCACACAGGTCCATTTTCATAGGAATCCTGGGGAGAAAAACTCCAACAATATGAAAAACTTTATACCACAAGAAAATTACAGGTCAGCAATGAAACTACACATTATAAAATATAAATAACTGAAAGAGATGACGCCTTAGCAATGTTCACAAAAGTTGTACATCAAAGAGTATGCGGTATTATACAAACTAGACTAGCATATATATTAGAAAGCACATTATGATATTTTTGAGGAAGACGTGAAATGATTTGAGGTGAAAGAGTAGCATATATATATTAGAAAGCACAGTATGATATTTTTGAGGAAGACTTGAAATGATTTGATGTAATAGAGTAAGTATATATAGGGAAGGAAGAAGGCGTAATAGGATAGTATTGTAAAGTGTAGATCTAAAGAAAGTCAGAGGGTGTGTATAAAAAGTGGAGAATATAGAGTTAGTCAGGTGGGTAGCAAGAGCAAATTATATTATAAACTATAAAAAATATTATAAACCGGCTTATGAAATGGCTGAAAGAAAGCAAATACAAATCAAAGGTTTGTGTTCAGAGAAATGCCCAGTCAAAGCAAGATTACCTCAGGGATCACTTTTGGGGCCCATGCTAATCAATCATCTTCTTACAGATGTATCCAGATCAAATATATGTTGGATTTGAAAATATACTGACAACTGCAATGTAGGTTATGTCATACAATCTTGTGATGTTTATGAAAAAGTGAACCTTTTCTTTGTGATATTTCATACTGGACGACAAGAACAGGATTACAGTTCAGTGTGAATAAGTGCAAATTTATGATAATTGGGCTAGGACCAGGGAAAGTCAGCCCATCTACATGACAAGCTAATTCAGAATTAGAAATTTATTTCATTTTACAGGGATTCTGGAAAGCATTTATGTAGTAACTTTAAATTCAACACATAGGGGCTAGACATTAAAAGTAAAGGCATTAGCCAATGTGGAGTATTGTTGAAAACATATTAGTTAACATGCTAGGAAACTTTTGTTGATTTGCATAAGATCTACATTAAACCAATCCTCAAATGTTTTATATTTATGCAAACAGGCAGTTACATATGCTGCAATCAGTACAAAGAAAATTCACAAGATACATACTATCAGTGAAACACCTCAGTTGCCAGCACAGATATATGAAAGTAAACTTCTTACTATCTGCATCTGGTAGTATAGAAGTAAATTTATTTTAGCATTTAAGTTATTCCATCATGATTTATTAGTCTATCATTTGGATATCGACATATGTACAAACTCAACTGCAGTCAGACACACAAAAATCTTGATGTTATTCTAAAACTAAACTCTACTAAGCTAAGGAGTACCTACAGACAATTACAATGATGTGGAATCAGTTACATTATCACTTTAAGGCTTAATGCAGTTTTTGGCAATTTAAAAATCTGCTTGACAGCTCATTTGGCAACAGATCCTTTAACATAAGCATAAGGGAGTCAGTGTTCTTGAATAACCTATGGGTCTGAGCATTTATTAAACCTATAAACTTAAAATCAGTTGCATATGGAACACGAACATATAAAGATGTACAAAATAAATATACTCAGATAGTAGATAAACTGTCAGTAGTGTAGGAATGTGAAAAATTTGATGAATTTTAAAATTGTAAACAAAAAAGACAACAACTTCTTGAAAGTATATACAAAAAGTAGTATTTGTGCCACATATCTCCTACATTGAAGAGGATATTACTTAATCCATAAAATATAATCTGAAAATTAAATACAGACTAGGACAGGTATTGCATATAGGAAATATGTGAGTTGAGCACGTTTTCCAGAGAAACATGAAGAACTGTTAGAAGAAGACTTGGATCTGGAGAGTCTTGGTTATTGTCAGTTACTACTGGCAAAAGAAAAAGTGTAGGAATTTCAGGAATGAGCTGACACTAATTTTAAGAATGCAGTTGCTAAAAAGAAGTTAAGGATGTCCTGTGCAAAATGAATAAAATAAGACATCCAGCCCTTTTTGTTTCAGTTAAGAAAAAAGTAAGTCGTGTCCATGGCTTAATCTTCAATGTTGGCAAAATAATAGTCTCTATTCAACTAGAAAACAAATGCTGGTAATGAAACATGAGTCACATCTTGGAAAAGTAAAGTGCTAAAAAGTGCAGGAGGTATAACATGTTGGCCAGAGATACCAAGTCTCACCAGACATGTAGTATAGAGTTGTGCTATCTTCAGTACATGCCAAAACTCCAGTACTAAACAGGAGATAATTGCCTACCCAATTCTAGATCACCCGTGGAACTAAGAGAGAGACAGTTTTATTTATACTCAAAAAATGCCCTCTACTGAAGTGAATGAGAAATTATGAATCACAGTAACCTGCATTTATAAAATGCATAATGAGCCTATGCCTCTTGGAGTTTTACTCCTATAAGCCTTATTATTTCCTTATGAATATTATTCATTCATAAAATTGCCACATCAGCATTGACAAGATGGAAGAAGCCAGTCTTGCTCCTTGGTGGGTTTCTTTTGCACCATGTCAAAGATTTGCTGTGTTGTAAAAATTGGATCATTATTTCATTACTTGTGAGACAAAGTACAAAACAATTATACAAATCATATTATTATAAAGGAAAAAAAATGACAAACTTTGCTACTTTCCCAGGAGATTATTTTTGGATCTTTAGAGCTAAAACATGATTGGTGATTGTCAAAGGAAAAAACTTCAAAGACCAATTCACGTAAGGTTCAAGTATGGCACCCTTTATTACTTGCAGCAAGGAGGCAAAACATGTAGATACAGGATTTTGTCTAAATTACTAGTAAGCAGTATGCTTCTTTTATACAGTTCTATGAAATGTTACTTTTCTATGGTTGACGTAGTTAAACACAGCTTTCTGTATTACTCTACAGAAACTGTTACTTAGATTTCCTGCTGACATGTTCAGATTTAAAACTCACTATGTGTTACATAGAAAATGTTACTTGGATTTCCTGCTGACATGAATGAATTCTAAAAAACATTTGAGAAAAACAACCTGGCCTTGGGGCTTATTTTTAGCCCACTACAAACTTTCTATTCTTCAATTGTGCAGTTCTAATATATGTATGTGTTACATTTCAAGGTACATTTCTAGCTTAGGTACAACTAATGCTGACTACGGTTTATACTTTCAAGCAGCCTTTGTTTTCATTATCAATAGCTTCAGCAGCTGTGTATTTTCTCATAGCATAAGCAGAAAATCAATAACTCTTTGTTTAAGTCTCATGACATTAGTAGAATATGAAACACCTATTATTATTTTCATGACATTAGCAGAAATCAAATGCTTCCCTTTTAATTTCCAAAGCATAAGCAGATCATAGCTGCACATATTTTTATGACATAACAGGATTGGAATGTCTCTAGTAGCTTGTGCAGATTCATGCAGTGTGAACAGAATAAATGTATTAACTCTTTAAACCTCAAATGCACTAAGCATGCATGTTACTAATACATATTTTTCTAGCATTCCCCCCCTTTTAATACTTTTATTCTACTTTCAAAATAAGCATAAACAGTTTTTCTTCCCCTAACCTCTTCCTAGTCAGGATTTGCAGTTAAGAGAGTCATTCAGTTTAATCTTATGAAAGCATTTTCAATTTTTCAACAATTCTTCAAGTTCAGCACCTTGGTATAAGGTTTCTGAAACTGACATGTCTATAAAGTCTTTAATCAGTCTTTTCATGCAGGGGATGCAGCAGCAAACACATACCACCAGTAGGATCATTCCTACACAGATGGCAATCAGGATGTTCATCAGGATACTGCCCCACCCCCCAAACAATCTCTGGAAAAAGTCCATCAATGGATTTGGTCCTGGTTTGGTCATAGCCGACACTTGCTGAATTACCTCAAGGTGATTGTCTATCTCGTGTTTGTGGTCAGGAATATACAAACAACACTCCTCTTGGATTAAAGTGCAAGTACCTCCTCTCGCCACTAGGGTGAAGTCGAGAGCCATGTGGTTTTGAAGCACTACAGTTCTCATGGCAGTCAGTTCATCAGTCACCAATTCTAGTGTGGAAAAGATTGCATTGCTCATTATTTCGAGAGGTTTAGACAGTTTTCTCAATTCCCAGATTGACTTAGTTGCTCCATATGCTGGCAGTATACCTGCCCATGAGATGATGGTATCACCTAAGTCCATATGCGACAGTCCATTTTCCCTATGCCCACAGCATGATGGTTTTTCCAGCCCTCATTGATCTGTCCCACTGGATTGACAGGTTTCTTGAGTTCTCGTAGAACATTTCGAATTTTCCCCTGAGGCAAAACTGCTGTGTGTCATATAGCCTGAACCAGGTACCCCAAATAACTGCCGGACCAATTCTCAGGTAACTACTTGTATGCTTTTCTACCACATACAAAATAACAGTCTTCTACTTTGGTAGTAACTTTACTATGTCCTGGTTCTGGATGAAACATTTTTTTGTCAACTATAATCAGTTGTTTATAAAGGTCAGCATTATGTCTTACTTCATCAGTTGTCCTATGCATCAGTTAAAAAAATGAGTCATAGCTTGTGTTGCAATAGGAACCTGTGTTATCAGTTTTATTGTAGCATCTATAGGGAACAGTCACATTGCAATTGCTCCAACCCACCTGAACTGTATCATTTTTGTAAAAACACACAGTCCCCTTCTGTCGAACAGACAAGTGCAATGCTACTTTATCTTGTGATGTAACATCTGATGTATCATAGACTAAATTTTGTTGGCTCCTAGGGTAACTGAAGTTAACAGTAACCCCCCGTATGCTGTTGGCAAAGCTGTGCAAATCTAGCAATTTGAAACATTGAAGGTCTCAGCATACACATATTTCATTGCCTGGTAAGTGTTGAAGTTTGGGTGCCACTCTACATGCACTTCTCCACGTTTATTCAGTTCAGTTTGTGTGGCTGGGAAACGGAATGGCCACAACAAAAAGATTATTGTCACTAGTACAGTTAACAGGATGATTATGCAATACTTCTGAGGAAATGGTTGTTCTGCATTCCTGTTTTCTCCGACTCTTCCGAGTAGTTTTATTTGGATTTTTCTGGATTCTATCATTTTTGCTTTTGACATGTAATCGTACTCTCTGCCCTAATAGGACCTTCAGCACCAATGGTTTCTTCACTGGGGTTGAGATAAATCAGTCCTATTGATCTGACCCCCCCCTTTGTAGCCAGACTTTGTGCTGAGGGCCCCGATGGAGAGGTAAGATTTTTGTCCAGTTCAAAGTTCTTAACTAGTTTGCAGTGCATCAGGTAGATCCATGAGGCTTGCTCTGCGATTTTGACTGCAGTGGATGTCGAAAGAAGCACCTGGTATGAACCTTCCCACCTTGGTGACGTCCAGGTTTTCTTCTTAATGTTTTTCACCCAAACCCAGTCCCCTGGGATCACTGCCACTTCCGATGTTTCGGTTTGTTCTTTATCTGAAACAGAATTTGACTGCAACAGATGCTTAGAATTCAACACATTTCTCATATATTCAGCTAGTGTATAGTCAGCTTCCTGGTCTGTGGGCATGAGAAGTTTTCACTGGGGTGTATAATAAGCCCTTCCAAACAGTTTTTCAAAAGGAGTCAATCCTTTTGCAGTCAGAACAGTTCTCATGCTCAACAGTGCCAGAGGCAAACAATACACCCAGTTCTTTCCTGTCTCAGCTATTAATTTTCTTAATTTATTCTTTAATATTCCATTATGCCTCTCAACTAGCCCTGCAGATTGCGGATGTTATGCACAATGATTTTTTAAAGAAATACCAAAATGCTTACTTAACTGCTGTATGGTTTGGTTTACAAAGTGTGTACTGTTGTCACTGTAGATCCTTTCCGGAATGCCAAATCTAGGGATGATTTCTTTGACAAGAACTTTTCCTACTGTGACTGCATCTGGATTTTTGGTTGGAAAGGCTTCCACCCATCTGGAAAACATATCTACAATGACAAGACAATACTTCTTATTTTCACATTTGTTCAATTCTATGAAATCCATACAGATAGTGTGAAATGGATATGGTGGTGTAGGGAAACTCCCTTGCTTGGGCTTTAACACCCCTTGTGCATGATGTTTGTTACAAATTTGGCACATCAAACAAAATTTTTTAGAGTAGTTTGTAAATTCGTACGTTGTGAACACCTGGTTCACCAGCTGTACCATCCCCCCTGTTGAGACATTGCACTGCCCATGGCTCAACAAAGCTGCATATCTAAACAAATTAGATGGTAGTATTGGTTTCCCACCTTTAGAGATGTACAGCCCCTTTTCAAGAATTGCTCCTCGTTTTACCCATCTTTGTTTTTCAGCTTGCGTAGTGAGTGTCTGCATTGTCTTTAACATTTCTAAGTCTAAAATCTCAGAGGGTCATAGTTCCTCATTTAAAAGAAATACTTCAGAAGCTGCTTGTTTTGCAGCTGTATCAGCTCTCGCAATACCTTTTGAAATTCTATCTTGTTGCTTGGTGTGAGCTGTGCATTTACAAATGGCTACTTTCTGAGGTAACTGAATAGATTCTAAAAGATCTAAAATAAACTGTGCATGATTGATAGGTTTGCCAGTAGATGTTATCATTCCCCAGTTTTTCCACTGTTGTGCAAAAACATGTACAGTAGAAAAAGCGTACTGGCTGTCAGTAAAAATGTTTACACTTTTACCCTTTGCTAAGGTACATGCCCATGTCAAGGCAATCAATTCTGCTGCCTGTGCAGATAAGTTGTGTGGTAAAGGTTTTGCTTCTACAATCTCAGTATCAGAAACTACTGTATATCCTACTAGGTTCTGTCCTGCAGGAGCCCTTTTGCACGAACTATCCACGTAGTATGTCACCTCGGCATCATCCAAGGGGACATCCGTGAGATCTTTTCTAGGTAGTGTCTTTTGCCCAATTACCTGCAGGCAGTGGTGTGGTGTGCCATCTGCAGGGGTTGGGAGCAAGGTAGAAGGGTTCAAAGTCGTGCATCGTTCAATTGTCATGTGAGGTTGGCTCAACAATATAGTCATACAGGAAAGATGCCTAGCAGGGGAAAGATATGCTACCTTCTCTTGCAGTAAAATAATCACGACTGCATGAGGAACTCTCAAAGTGAGAGGGTGGAATAAAACTACTGAGGCCGAAGCCTGTACTGCCATTGCAGCTGCAACTACTGCTTGTACACAGTGAGGTAAGGACCGTGCCTCTGGGTCTAGTTGTGATGAATAGTAAGCAATGGGGCGTTGCTTGTCCCCATGCTGTTGTGTTAACACTGATGTCATATAACCTTGCTTACAATCTACAGTTTGGAAAAAACGTTTATGATAGTTTGGTAATCCCAGAACTAATGAGGACGCTACTAACTGTTTCAGTTTGCAGAAAGCAGATTCTGCCTCTGGTGTCCATTGTAACAAATCCTGTGCTGCCATAGGCTTTTTATATATCAGGTCAGTCAGAGGTGCAGATTCCAAGGCATAGTTTGGAATCCAGCTCCGGCAAAAATTAGTTGTACCCAGGAAGGACATAATTTCCTTCTTGGTAGTGGGTTTTGGTGCTTGCAAAAATGCTACTTTTCTGTCCTCATCTAAAGTTCTACCTTCCTTGGATATCACATATCCCAGGTATTTGACTTGTTTTTTCCAAAGCTGCAGTTTATTTTTGTTTACCTTATGTCCTTCAGTGGCTAAAAATCGTAATAGCGCGATGGTATCTTCTTTACAATCTTGCTGGGTGGGGGCTGCCAGCAAGATGTCATCAACATAAAGTAAAATCTGACTGCCTCTTGGTGGGGTAAATCCCACCAAATTGCTTGCCATTTCTTGTGAGAATATTGTTGGACTTCCCAATATCCCTGTGGTAGTCGCATATATGTATACCTTTTCCCCTGAAATGTGAATGCAAACCAATACTGGCTGTCAGGGTGTATCGGTATTGAAAAGAACGCATTGCTGATATCTGCCACAGAAAAATACTTCTGTTGAGGTTTTAAATCATTCAACAGGGTGTGTGGGTCTGGCACCGTAGGTGCCCTTGGTATTACTGCATCATTTACAGCTTACAAATCTTGGACCATACGCCATTCTCCATTTGCTTTTTTAACAGGAAATAAGGGTGTGTTACATGGTGAATCAGGAGATTCCACCAGCACCCCTTCCTTAAGTAAAGCTGCTATGATAGGTTTGATTCCTGCCTCTGCATCTTTTCTTAAGGGATACTGTCTTTTTTGTGGTCTAAATGCTGACTTTGGTGTAATAGTAACTGGTCCCACTGTACGAATAAGTCCTACATCTGACTTTCCTGTTGACCAGAGAGTTTCTGGTATATTCTGTAAGGCATTCTCTTCCTCCTTTAATAGGAGTGCTAATCAGCTGTCCTTGCGAGACTGCAAGTGTACAGCTGGGCAGGTCTGAGTTATCCAGTTCAACTTCTGTATTTGTATTTGTATTCCCTGTTCTGACAGTTCTAATTCTGTCTGTTTCTCCCATCTCGTGACTTTTTCTCCTAGGTCTGCCCATTCTATGTTTTTGTTCTTGGTTAAGCTAACATGTGGTAATCGATTAGATGTATAAAGTGTAAAGAACTCCTGGGGCAATGAACAGCTGGCTACACTGTTCCCTTCTGTGTCCCAGTACAGATTACGTAATATCAATCTGTTTTCATGATTTTTAAACAATTCTTGCTCATATTCCTTATCAGGTCCTGGTGTGTTACAATAATACAGGGTACAGTGCAACAGGTGTTGCTTATCAATGTCAAGGGAGGGGAACTTGCTGATGGCTACATTCATTAACTCTTTGGTCACAGTCCCTGGACCAGTCGTAACCAAGTCCTGGCTGTACCAATAAAACATTTCACCCTCCGATTGCACTGCAAAGGTATCAATTTGTTGCTGTGCTTCCATACCCTGCATAGTTGAGACTACTGCTATACCAAATAGCTGCATCAGGTCTCTGCCCAAGAGGTTTACTGGGAATTTTTGCAGAAACAACAATTTTACTTTTCTGAGTCAATCCTGAAACAGGATCAGTTATTGCAATGTTATGGGAGAGGGGCTCCCGATACAGCTGTCCATTAGCTGCTTTTACCAGTATGTAATCAGGTGACTCTGTGTTTTCTGGCAGTTTGGAGGGATGTATCAGGGTTCATGATGCCCCTGAGTCACACAAGAATTTGACTTCCCTCCCTTCTACCAAGAGTGTAACTTCTGGTTTTGTGTCTGCTAAATAGAGCTCCAGGCTCAATAAAGCTAGGTCTAATATTTCATTTTCTTCACTGTCACTAACTTCTTGCACTTCCTCTATCTCTTCTGTCACATCCTCTACTCCCTCTATCACATTGTCATTTGTCCTTTCTCTGCTATCCCCTTTTAGTGATTCCTGACTACCATATAGTCAGTCCTCACCCTCCTTGTCTTCCGTGGTTGCCTTCTTGTTTTTCCTGCAATCCCTTGCCAAGTGTCCCTTTTTACCGCATTTGAAACATTCACCCCTTTTCTTTCGCCCTTCAAAGTCCTCTGATCGCTGATCAGATTGTTTGTTTCCCTGTGCATTTTTCTTGTCCTTTTTCCCAGACTGTACTACATAAACTTCTGCTCCATCTTCTACAGAAAATACTTGAGCTTTCTTTTTCTTTTTGCTATTAAAATGCCTTTCGGCATGCCTAGCATATTCAAGTAATGATTGTAACCTGCTTGTATGATGGTCTACCATGTGTTTTGTAATACAACTGCTTATGGGTGCAATACTGCCTTTTAAAAATGCATTATTTTAACTGCTGTTCATATGGGGAATCTTGTGTTTGGTCTTCAGAAACCTGCATTCCACAGTGGTTATTAAAACATTCTAATAATCTGGCATAATACCGGTCAATAGTTTCACCTTCTTGTTGGATGCATTGATTAATGCAAGTCCAGTCTGCCCTAGGCTTCCATTTTTCAGAGATGCGGTCTGTAAGACCTTTTACTCTGTTGTCTAGTTCTGTGCTGCTATGTGGGAGGGGCCTGTGTGCAGCATCACGGGGATTCCAGTTGCCACTAATCATGTGCCAATCTGACCCCACAATTTGTCTAACTACTTTTTCTACCTCTTCTCCATTTAAGTTATAACTAAGCCTCATTCCTTGTAAATCTTCTGAGAACTTTCTAAAATTAACTTTTGGATGGGGAATTCCCTCAGTGGCTTTCCAGATATCTTCCGGAGTCCAAGGTCTATACACTAAAATAGTTGAGTCCTGACCGTCTTGTCTTGCCTGAGGATTAGGTACTTCTATAAGTGGGAATATTTCTTCTTCACTCATAGATCGTGAATTTTTAACCATTTGATATAACTCAATGCCTTCATTTGAGTTACCTGCCCGTGTTCGACACCTGGTCCCGATGGGATCTCTAATAAATGGTTTTACTTTTACAATGTCTCTATTTTCAGTGACAACAGGATATCGTGGGGGTGGACTAACCTGTTCACTTGCTTCATATTCTGGTAAGGGAGGTGGAGGGGCCGATGCTATTACTAAGTTATTGTCCTCCTTATCTAAAAACATTGTTTTTGAATTGTTGTTCTTTTGTTCCCTACGGTTTACTTCCTCAATCCACCTGTGTGCCTGAGGAATTCCTAATTGGCGTTGCATTTTTACCTGACCTTTGGAATCGGTTTTGAGCTGTTTGACATTTTTCTAATTTCTCATCGAATTCATACTTATTAACCCATTTTGAATAGTATTTAATATTGTCGGCGCGCTGTGACTGCATATTTTGCGTCTTCGGTTAACAGCGGATTTTGGGGTCTTTTTGTGCAATTATTACCCATTTTGTTCTACCCTTTTTGATCGTTACTTAACTTCTCTTATTTTTAATGTGGCACCACGGATTTTGTTATAGTCTCTTCAGAATGACTGCCTACCTATTCTGTTTTTCCTGATATCTTTTCTGTCCCTGACTTGAAAAATACAGTCTTGACAAAAACAATACAAATCTAGTCCCTGATCTAAAACAGAAAACAGAAAAAGTAGATTCACCTTACCTGAGCCTATGTGATTGATCACCTGATTCATGGAGATCCATCCTTCAGTCGCAGATCAGAAAGTGGCTGGCCTCTTTTGTACGACAATTCAGTCGGAGGGCTTTTCATATAAGAAGAACCAATTTGGTTTCTTCCCCGTATGGTTTCAACCACCTGGCCCGTCTGATCCAAGGTGAAGTGAGGGTTCCGGTCCAAAGGACCAATCTGTCAAAGGAAAAAACTTCAAAGACCAATTCACGTAAGGTTCAAGTATGGCACCCTTTATTACTTGCAGCAAGGAGACAAAACATGCAGATACAGGATTTTGTCTAAATTATTAGTAAGCAGTAAGCTTCTTTTATACAGTTCTATGAAATGTTACTTTTCTATGGTTGACGTAGTTAGCACAGCTTTCTGTATTACTCTACAGAAAATGTTACTTAGATTTCCTGCTGACATGTTCAGATTTAAAACTCACTATGTGTTACATAGAAAATGTTAGTTGGATTTCCTGCTGACATGACTGGATTATAAAAAACATTTGAGAAAAACAACCTGGCCTTGGGGCTTATTTTTAGCCCACTACAAACTTTCTATTCTTCAATTGTGCAGTTCTAATATATATGTGTTACATTTCAAGGTACATTTCTAGCTTAGATACAAGTAATGCTGACTATGGTTTATACTTTCAAGCAGCCTTTGTTTTCATTATCAATAGCTTCAGCAGATGTGTACTTTCTCGTAGCATAAGCAAAAAATCAATAACTCTTTAAGTCTCATGACATTAGTAGAAATGAAACATCTATTATTATTTTCATGACATTAGCAGAAATCAAATGCTTTCCTGTTAATTTCCAAAGCATAAGCAGATCATAGCTGCACATATTTTTATGACATAACAGGATTGGAATGTCTCTAGTAGCTTGTGCAGATTCATGCAGTGTGAACAGAATAAATGTATTAACTCTTTAAACCTTGAATGCACTAAGCATGCATGTTACTAATACATATTTTTCTAACAGTGATTTTACTAGAAATTACAAATATTTCCATACCGGATTGGTCGAGGCCTGGGTTAATAACGACCGCCACCAGTACTGTTAGCCAACAGGGTGCAGGTGGAAATTGGGCTACTGTTGGCCGAAGGAGGAGAAGAGGCGGAAGGCATGGCCGAAGGCAGGAAGAGAGGAGAAAGGCTAGGACTGTGGTAGTGAGGGTCGGAACTTTGAATGTTGGCAGTATGACTGGTATAGGGAGAGAGCTAGCTGATATGATGGACAGAAGGAAGGTTGGTATATTGTGGATGCAAGAGACCAGATGGAAGGGGAGTAAGGCTAGATGTATCGGAGGTGGGTTCAAATTGTTTTATCATGGTGTGGATGGGAGGAGAAATGGTGTAGGAGTTATTCTGAAGGAACAGTATGCTGAGTGTTTTGGAGGTGAAAAGTGTGTTGGATAGAGTGATGTTTATGAAGCTGGAAAGTGATGGTGTAATGATGAATGTTATTAGTGCATATGCTCCACAAGTTGGGTGTGAAATGGATGAGAAAGAAACATTTCGGAGTGAATTGGATGAAGTGGTGATGACTGTACTCAAGGGTGAGAGAGTGGCGATTGGTGCAGATTTCAGTGGGCATGTTGGTAAAGGGAACAGAGGGGATGAGGAAGTGATCGGTAGGTATGGTGTTAAACAAAGGAATGCAGAAGGTCAGATAGTAGTGCATTTTGTGAAAAGGATGGACATGGCTGTGATGAATACATATTTTAACAAGAGGGAGGAGCATAGGGTGACATACAAGAGTGGAGAAAGATGCACACAGGTGGATTATATCTTATGTAGGAGGGCCAGTTTGAAGGAGACTGGAGACTGTAAAGTGGTGACCAGAGAAAGTGTAGTTAGGCAGCATAGGATGGTAGTTTGTAGGATGAAGTTGCTGATCAAGAAGATGAGGTGGAGTGTGAGGGCAGCACCAAGGATCAAATGGTGGAAACTGAAAAAGGGTAATTGTGTGGTGGAGTTCAGGGATGAGTTAAGACAGGCACTGGGTGGCAGTGAAGAGTTACCAAATAGCTGGGTAACTACAGCAGAGCTAGTAAGGGAGACAGCTTGAAAGGTGCTTGGTATCACATCTGGACGGAGGAAGGACGACAAGGAGACATGGTGGTGGAATGAAGAAGTACAGGAGAGTATACAGACAAAGAGGTTGGCAAAGAAGAAGTGGGATTGTCAGAGAGATGAAGAAAGTAGACAGGAGTATAAAGAGATGAGGTGCATGGAAAAGAGAGAGGTGGCAAAGGCTAAGGATAAGGCATATGAATAGTTGTATGAAAGGTTGGACACTAAGGAGGGAGAAAAGGACCTGTACCAATTGGCTAGACAGAGGGACCGAGCTATGAAATATGTGCAGCAGGTAAAGGTGATAAAGGATAATGAGGGAAACATACTCACAAGCAAGGAGAGTGTGTTGAGGAGATGGAAAGAGTACTTTGAGGGGTTGATGAATGAAGAGAATGAAAGGGAGAGAATGTTGGATGATGTAGGAATGAAGAGAATGAAAGGGAGAGAATGTTGGATGATGTAGGGATAGTGAATCATGAAGTACAATGGATTAGCAAGGAGGAAGTAAGGATAGTTATGAAGAGAATGAAGAATGGAAAGGCTGTTGGCCCAGATGACATACCTGTGGAAGCATGGAGGTATTTAGGTGAAATGGCAGTGGAGTTTTTAACTAGATTGTTTAATGAAATCTTGGAAAGTGAGAGGATGCCTGAGGAATGGAGAAAAAGTGTTTTGGTACCGATTTTTAAGAATAAGGGTGATGTGCAGAGCTGTAGTAACTACAGAGGGATTAAATTGATCAGTCACAACATGAAGTTATGGGAAAGAGTAGTGGAAGCTAGGTTAAGAAGGAATGTGATGATTAGCGATCAGCAGTATAGTTTCATGCCAGGAAAGAGCACTACAGATGCGGTGTTTGCTCTGAGAGTGTTGATGGAGAAGTACAGAGAATGTCAGAAGGAGTTGCATTGTGTTTTTGTAGACTTAGAGAAAGCAAATGACAGGGTGCCTAGAGAGGAGTTGTGGTATTGTATGAGGAAGTCAGGAGTGTCAGAGAAGTATGTAAGAGTGGTACAGGATATGTACGAGGGTAGTGTGACAGCGGTGAGGTCTGTGGTGGGAGTGACGGATGTGTTTAAGGTGGAGGTGGGGTTATATCAAGGATCAGCTCTGAGCCCTTTCTTATTTGCAATGGTGATGAACAGGTTGATAGACGAGATCAGACAGGAGTCCCCATGGACTGGAATCATAGATAAACTTACTAAGTTGGGCATTAATCCCAATGTCACCCAATGGGTTGCTAAATGGCTTACTGATAGAACCCACACTGTAAAAGTAGCCGACTCCAAATCCAGCTCCAGACAAGTGACAAGTGGAGTACCTCAGGGTTCAGTCCTGGGGCCGCTCTTGTTTGGCATCTACTTCTCTGAAGTACAGGTCAACACTAAGGGACTCTGGCTAACAAAGTTTGCAGATGACTGCAAAGTGGGAGCCATTATTGAATCCCCAAATGATGTGGATACTCTACAAAAGGGCCTTACAGAAACAGATGCTTGGTGCCAGAGCCATGGGCTCAAGGTCAATGCCAAGAAATGTATTGTTATCCCCTTTGGGAAAAACATGTATCCATGAATTACCATATAGGTGGCAGTACACTAAACACAGAAAGTGTGATAAGAGACTTAGGGACACAGGTGGACAGTGGTCTCACCTTCGATAACCACATCACCACAACAGTCAGGAAATCCTTCTATGTGGCACACCTCATCACGAAGGGCTTTTCATCCAGAAAAAAGGAGGTCGTTGTCCCACTGTACTCATCCGTCATTAGACCCATTATAGAATACAACGCCCCATTTGGTATGTACCTCTCAAGACATCTGCAACAACTGGAAAGGCCTCAGAAATACCTCACTAAAAGAATCATAGGCCTAAAGCAGATGCCCTACACTGACTGCCTTAAAAAACTCCAGCTATACTCTGTCGCATATCGTCTACTCAGAGGCGATCTATGCTTAACATACAAGGCCATGTCAAACCCAGAGCTGTTGGACATGCTACACTTAAAGAAATCCCAATCCCTCAGAGCTACACGCTCCAGGGATCTAAACCTTGCTATCACAATAAACAAAACATGCTGGAGGGATAGGTTCCTAACCCAGAGACTCCCCAGACTCTGGAATAGATTGCCCATACATGTAAAGCAGAGTGCCTCTTTGGACCTCTTCAAGAGGAACCTTGACGATTGGATGGGAGAAAGGAAATTCACCCCAGGGATCACGTCAGTCGCCCTGCTAGACAGGGGTCCAGGAAAGTAAATAATGTAGGAAGAAATAGCAAGGGAATTGTTATGGCTAGGCTTGCATAGGCCCTAGGGCTGATAGCCTAGTACCAACCTATGAACCTATGAATCTATGACTATGATGTTTGCAGATGAGATTGTGATCTGTAGTGAGAGTAGGGAACAGGTGGAGGAGACCCTGGAGAGATGGAGATATGCTCTAGAGAGAAGAGGAATGAAGGTCAGCAGGACTAAGACAGAATATATGTGTGTGAATGAGAGGGAGGATAGAAGAATGGTGAGGATGCAAGGAGTAGAGGTGGTGAAGGTGGATGAGTTTAAATACTTGGGGTCAATAGTTCAGAGTAACGGTGAGTGTGGAAGAGAGGTGAAGAAGAGAGTAGAGACAGGATGAAGTGGGTGGAGAAGAGTGTCAGGAGTGATTTGTGACAGACGAGTACCTGCTCCCGTTAGGGGTTGCCACAGCAGATCAGCTGTTTCCATTTCTTCCTGTCCTCTGCATCTTGCTCTGTCACACCAACCACCTGCATGTCCTCTCTCACCACATCCATAAACCTTATCTTAGGCCTTCCTCTTTTCCTGTTACCTGGTAGCTTCATCCTTACCATCCTTTTCCCAATATACTCTGCATCCCTCTTCAGCACATGTCCAAACCAATGTAATCTTGCCTCTCTGGCTTTGTCTCCAAAACTTCCAACCTGGACTGACCTTCTAATATACTTATTATTAATCCTGTCCATCCTCATCACACCCAGTGCAAATCTTAACATCTTCAACTCTGCCACTTCAAGCTCTGACTCCTGCCTTTTTGTCAATGCCACTGTCTCCAACCCATATAACATAGCTGGTCTCACTACCCTCTTGTAGACCTTTCCTTTCACTCTTACTGGTACTCGTCTATCACAAATCACTCCTGACACTCTTCTCCACCCACTCCATCCTGCCTGTACTCTCTTCTTCACCTCTCTGCCATACTCACCATTACTCTGAACTGTTGATCCCAAGTACTTAAACTCATCCACCTTCGCCAACTCTACTCCCTGCATCCTCACCATTCCTCTATCCTCCCTCTCATTCGCACACATATATTCTGTCTTAGTCCTACTGACCTTCATTCCTCTTCTCTCTAGAGCATATCTCCACCTCTCCAGGGTCTCCTCCACCTGTTCCCTACTCTCACTACAGATCACAGTCTCATCTGCAAACATCATAGTCCATGGGGACTCCTGTCTGATCTCGTCTGTCAACCTGTCCATCACCGTTGCAAATAAGAAAGGGCTCAGAGCTGATCCCTGATGTAATCCCACCTCCACCTTAAACGCATCCATCACTCCCACCACAGACCTCACCTCTGTCACATTACCCTCGTACATATCCTGTACCACTCTTACATACTTCTCTGACACTCCTGACTTCCTCATACAATACCACAACTCCTCTCTAGGCACCCTGTCATATGCTTTCTCTAAATCCACAAAGACACAATGCAACTCCTTCTGACCTTCTCTGTACTTCTCCATGAACAGTCTCTGAGCAAACATCACATCTGTAGTGCTCTTTCCTGGCATGAAACCATACTGCTGATCACTAATCATCACCTCCCTTCTTAACCTAGCTTCCACTACTCTTTCCCATAACTTCATGCTGTGACTAATCAGTTTAATCCCTCTGTAGTTACTACAGGTCTGCACATCACCCTTATTCTTACAAATTGGTACCAAAACACTTTTTCTCCATTCCGCAGGCATCCTCTCACTTTCCAAGATTTCATTAAACACTCTAGTTAAAAACTCCACTGCCATTTCACCTAAACACCTCCATGCTTCCACAGGTATGTCATTTGGTCCAACAGCCTTTCCGTTCTTCATCCTCTTCATGGCTATCCTTACTTCCTCCTTGCTAATCCACTGCACTTCATGATTCACTATCTGCACATCATCCAACCTTCTCTTCCTCTCATTCTCTTCATTCATCAACCCCTCAAAGTACTCTTTCCATCTGCTCAACACACTGTCCTCGCTTGTGAGTATGTTTCCCTCATTATCCTTTATCACCCTTACCTGCTGCACATCTTTACTAGCTCAGTCCCTCTGTCTAGCCAATCGGTACAGGTCCTTTTCTCCCTCCTTAGTGTCCAACCTTTTATATAACTCTTCATACGCCTTATCCTTAGCCTTCACCACCTCTCTCTTTGCCATGCACCTCATCTCCTTATACTCTTGTCTACTTTCTTCATCTCTTTGACAATCCCACTTCTTCTTCACCAACTTCTTTCTCTGTATACTCTTCTGTACTTCCTCATTCCACCACCAGGTCTCCTTGTCCTCCTTCCTCTTTCCAGATGTCACACCAAGCACCTTTCTAGCCATCTCTCTTACTAACTCTGCTGAAGTTACCCAGCTATTCAGTAAATCTTCACTGCCACCCAGTGCCTGTCTTAACTCTTCCCTGAACATCACCTCACAATTACCCTTTTTCAATTTCCACCATTTGATCCTTGGTACTGCCCTCACACTCATCCTCCTCTTCTTGATCACCAATGTCATCCTACAAACCACCATCCTATGCTGCCTAACTACACTTTCCCCTGTCACCACTTTACAGTCTCCAATCTCCTTCATACTGGCCCTCCTACATAAGATATAATCCACCTGTGTGCATCTTTCTCCACTCTTGTACGTCACTCTATGCTCCTCCCTCTTGTTAAAATACGTATTCACCACAGCCATGTCCATCCTTTTCGCAAAATCCACTACCATCTGATCTTCTGCATTCCTTTGTTTAAACACCATACCTACCCATCACTTCCTTATCCCCTCTGTTCCCTTCACCAACATGCCCATTGAAATCTGCACCAATCGCCACTCTCTCAGCCATGGGTACAGGCATCACCACTTCATCTAACTCACTCCAAAAATTTTCTTTCTCATCCATCGCACACCCAACTTGTGGAGCATACGCACTAACAACATTCATCATTACACCATCAATTTCCAGCTTCATAAACATCACTCTATCCGACACTCTTTTCACCTCCAAAACACTCTCAGCATACTCTTCCTTCAGACCAATGCCTACGCCATTTCTCCTCCCATCCACACCATGATAAAACAATTTGAACCCATCTCCGATACACCTAGCCTGGCTCCCCTTCCATCTGGTCTCTTGCACGCACAATATACCAACCTTCCTTCGGTCCATCATATCAGCTAGCTCTCTCCCTATACCAGTCATACTGCCAACATTCAAAGTTCCGACCCTCACTATCACAATCCTAGCCTTTACCTGCCTTCGGGCATGCCTTCCCCCTCTTCTCCTCCTTCGACCAACAGTAGCCCAATTTCTGCCAGCGCCCTGTTGGCCAACAGTACTGGTGGCGGTCGTTGTTAACCCAGGCCTCGACTGATCCAGTATGCATTTCTGTACTGTTGTCTGCATGTATTATTTGGCAAAATGTTATGCCGGATGCCCTTCCTGATGCAACCCTCCCAATTTATCCGGGCTTGGGACCGGCACAAAGAAATGCACTGGCTTGTGCATCCCCATTCACTTAAAACAATAGGTTTAGTATCAAGGTTTAGTATCAACATGCTTTTTATAAACAATTTTTATAAACAATAAGTGGCATGAAATTGTAATGCCTGGCATCATTAACTGTAACCTTCAGCAATTTACCAGAAAATCAAACATTTATGAAGGACAGGGCAAAGGATATGAGGCAGACTCAGGTATTGGCTGTTGTGTGCATGCTTAGAAGTGATGAAAAAAAAAACTGTGCAGCTTACACTTTTTACTTTTCAGGCTGCTATCAGTTCTCAACACAGGCAAGTCCTGCCACTTCATGTGTTTTATTTATTTTTAGTGTCTACTTGATTGCAGCAGTGCTGTTATTGGGTAGTGTAAGTCACAGGAAGGACAGATTAACTCTATTTGTGATGTGTACAGCATTCAGTAACAAGAAAAATATGCTGTGAACTATAGTGCTGAACAATTCCATATAAACGTCACAAATAAATACTCCACCTTGGTAAATATAAACCTGCTGTCTCTAGTTCAGTTATAGTTAATCCTGGGAATCCTCATGGAGTTCATTTTGGCTCTCTTCATTTTGCAAGCTTTATCAAAGTACATTCTCAGTATTATCTTCAATGTTTTAGCTAATATTCAAAAGCCTAGAGGGTGTCTGCTGGAACACAGAAGTACAGGAAGTCATCAAAAGAAAGAAGGTATGTAGGAGGAAGTGGGAAACAGAAAAAGACCAGGCTGAAGGGGAATAGTAGTTAGCTAACAAAGAGGCTAACAGAGTAGTCTCAATGGCAAAGAACAAGGCAAAGGAGAACCATACATCTTCTGGAAAGTATGCTATGGCACACAGAAGCTTTATCAGGTTGCAATTAGATGACACAAAGACAAAGAACGTAGTCAGGGTATGTCATTCATAATGAGAACCAGCAACAATTTATGCATCAGTCCTGAGGGCATTGATGGCAGCTAGAAGGAGTACTACTAGAAGTTTCTGAATAAAAAAATAGCAGAAAGCTGCACTGATGAATGCACATCATATGATAAAAGATAAAAAAGGAAGTGGAACCCACTCTAGAAGTACAAAGTACACCAAGGGAAATCATCAATCTCAGTTTACGCCACAGTAGCTATGATCTGGATGTTGCACAAATCTTTCCTGAACGTACTCTTCATGATGGGGAGAGAGAGACATTTCCAAGACGACTGGAAAATAATCATTGTAATGCCATTGCACAAGAACTAAGGGGATATTGACAGCTGTAGACAGCAGAGAAGTATTAAGCTGCTGTTCCATTGTATGACACTGCTGGGGAGGGAGATTAATTAATAAATATTAAACTTTAATCTGTTCTGCTAATAATGTGTCCTCCCTCCAGTCCCTCACCCAAACAGTCTTCCACGATGCAGAAAAATGGTTTATGGAACACTCCCTACTTCTTAATGCCAAAAAAACAAAACTTCTTCTCTTCACTCCGACTCACAAATCTTCCACACCTTTCTTTACCATCTCCTCTAATAATGCTACCTGTATTAACCCAGACATGACCACTCGCCTACTAGGTGTAACTATTGATAACCGTCTTAATTTTGATGACCATATTAACAACACCATTAAATCAGTTAACAAAAAAATAGGTACTCTCTACAGAATTAAACCCTTTCTTACCCCAGCAGCTAGAAAGACCATTGCCCAGACCCACCTGATATCTACCCTTTTGTATGCCACTGCTATATATACTAACTTATCAAAGAATAACTTGACCAAACTCTCTACCTGTTATAATAGTATATCTAGATTCATTTCTGCTACTCCCTTTAGAACTCACCATTGTCTCAACCTCATGCAACTTGATTGGTTAGAACTAAATAACCACTTACTCTATCAGCAACTACTTATCGTTCATAAGTCTCTTCACTACCCAGAAGCTACCCCAAGCCTTACAAAACTTATCTCACCTTATAAAAACCTAGCTACTCTACGCTCTGCTAATAAACTCCTAGTAGCCTCTACTAAATCATACAATAAAGCTGGTGACTCATTATTTGCAAACTCTGTTGGGAAAATCTGGAATCAACTCCCTCAAGAAATAACTAACCTAGACTCCACACCCCTATTCAAAAAACACATCAAAGAATATCTTAAAACTCAGTGGCTATGTCCTTGTACTAAACCCGACTGAAATTACTTCTCCCTTACTCCTACCTTCCCTCACTATCCCCTAACTTTCCCTCTAAATAATATAACTAATTGATGCCAGCTACTTTTTTTATATTACTTTTTAAACAATTTGTTTTATTTTCCTTCTGCATGTTTGACCATCTTGTGATTTTCTTATAAGTTTTTATTATTCTAACTTTAGTATGCTGCATTCCTGACATTTGTATTGTTAACCAGCTGTTTTTGGTTAACATGCCTTGTGTTTGCTAGTTGTTTTTTTTTTTGGTTCAATTCTGACACAAGCCTACCATTGTATTTTTTGTAGTTTGCTTTGTTTTTTGCTGAAATGTTTTCTTATTTCATGTAATTGGAGCTTTTCTCCCCGGGCCTCTACTGAAAACGGATATATGTCCAGCTAGACTAGCCCGGTCAACAAATGTAAAATAAATAAATAAATAAATAAATAAAATATCCAGTTTAGTAGAACGTAAGATGAGAGATGAGCAGCACACATTCAAATCAGGCTGCAGAATATCCCAATATTTGCAATGAGACAAATGGAGGAAGGGAATCTTCCTAGGCATGGATAGCAGGGTCTATATTAGATTATCAAAAGTTTTATTCAGCGAACGCTCACATCAGCGAAAACGCTGGAAATCGAAAGGGTGTTTGTGGGGTCGTGGTATGGTGAGGAGTGGGATATTTGCCCTTTCCTCACTGTAGTGTGATCTTGGAGTTGGAATATATAGTTAGCGAGGGGTGTGGGGGGCTGCAAGAAGTTCGATTTCCAGAGTTTTCAGTCATGTGAGCGTTTGCTGAATAAAACTTTCGATAATCTAATATAGACGCGGATAGCATATGACAAGAACTTAAGAAAGCAGATCTGGGCAGACTTGCAATAATTTGAAGTCCTGTAAACATTACTGGACTTAGTGCTGGTTATGTAGAAACAACCAGTTGCACAAGTAGTGTTCAGACACATTGAGGGGTTTCTAGCAGGAGCAGGTGTTCATCAGGGCTCAACCCTGAGCCCACTGCTGTTCATAATGGAAAATTGGTGATTGACTTCATCAGCAAATAAGTTGAAAGGATAGATAAACAAAGTTGCTGTATGCAGACAATGTGGCATTAAAAGCAGACTGTAAATAAGAACTTTAGCAAATGGTAGAGGAATCAAATGCAGAGCTGAAGCTACATGAGATGAAACAGTACAGACGAGAGTTGTCATGGAAGCAAATGGGGGAAATCAGAAGAAGCTAAAAACTGCAAGAAGGGAAACAATCAAATATGTCTACAACTTAATGTATCTGCAAGGGGTGGTTGTGGAGAAAGGAGATTTGAATGTGGTCATTAACACTACAGTTAGAGGTGCTACAGTGAATGGCAGAAAGTGTCTTGAGTGGTGTGCAACAAAATAATGCTGAAGAAGCTGAACAGACACAATTTAAATCATTTGTAGTATGCAGTTTAAGCTAAAAGTTGAAAGAATATATGCAGAATATGCAGAATAAATTAGACTGATATTTTTTATCTGCTAACCAGTATCACAGCTTTTTTTTTTAATTTTACATTATCTGTGTCATTCATGTTTCAGTGCTAATCAGATCAGTGGTCAAAATTGCTCTCCTATCATCTGTGTGATTACAACTTGCCACTTCCTGTGTACAAGATACTCATGAATCTTATGCCAAACAACAGTACAAAACCTAGACTTTATCCAATGAGCTATGCTACAGAAACCTTCATGGCACCACGTCAAAGCTGTTTGAGACAGTGGTCATCTAATCCTTCTGCATGACATGCAAACCTGGACAATGTGGGCAAACTAAATGAGGAGACTTGAGATGATGGATATGAAGTGCCTGAGATGGGTAGTAGTATGTACCTTGTGGGATGTAATGAAGAAATCAAGACACCAGAGGTGAAGCCAAAGTAGCCACAACTGCAGAAACAGCCAAGGATTACAGATTGTAGTAAACCAGATTTGAGTGAGACAAAAGAATGCAAGTGTAGAAAAGGATATCCAACATAGAGATGAATGGATTGCATGAGAGAAAACTGTGACTTAAAGCATAACTGCTGAATAAGGTGGCAATGAAATGAGAGAGCTGTCAGCTATCGATGTGACACATGCACAGACGTGCATAACACAGACGCACACACACAAACATACACAGGCACAGACATACACACACACACACACACACACACACACACACTCACACACACACACAGGCATTCATGCACAGACATGCACACACACACACGTGCACACGTGCACACGTGCGCGCACACACACACACACACACACACACACACACACACGCACGCAAACACATGCACATACACGCACACAGCACACACACACGCACACACGCACACACACACACACACACACACACACACACACACACACACACACACACACACAGGCATGCATGCACAGATATGCACACACATACACATACGTGCACACACACACACACACACATGCACTCACGCACACACACACATACACACACACACACACACACACACACACACACACACACACACACAGATATGCACACACACACACACACACACACACACACACACACACACACACACACACACACACACACACACACGCACACACTATGACCCACTTTGCTGAATTAACATACTGAGCAGTTATGTCTGAAGTTGTGTAGTTTAATAATTAAAAACACAAATAAATAAATAACTTTTTATACTGTGGCTGATGTTAAAGTAGGTTATTTTATTACCTATGCATCCACACAGGAAATTAAAGCTAGTTACAGCATATAAATACCCCAAGTCTTCAGTTAAGAAAATGTAGCAGCAAGTCCTTAAAAGAATTTTAAGTGTCAAGTGCACATCCTTTAAAGTGAAACTTTTGAGTTTTTACAATCTTAGCAGTCAAAATGTCCAAGTTATGCACTGCATTAACCTTTACCAGAAAGCTCTTCATGAATTAAGATTGACATTTGACCTCTCAGGGAACGCAGATTGCAATGACTCTTTTTACTTTAAGTTAATTATATGAAACCTGTCTTTATGACATTGTGACAGTTGTCCTTTGAAGCCAGTCTTCTCTGTTCATGTAGCTCTTAGGTATCTGTTCTACTGATAAAATAAAAGCATTTGCAGATACTCTTCTCAGCAAATGGATTCCTCATGCACTTAAACGGCATGGTCTCTATACGATACTGGGAGGGGGACTCATCAAATAGGCATAGTACCTTCTACTGGGACATATTATATCCAATATAATATTAAACATATTACTTACAATGCCCCTCATTTTTCTTCTTCAAGTGAGTGGTGAAATAAGGCACTGACTGCATAAAAACTGGCCTTGATAAGATTGACCATTTGAAGACGGCAGGTATTTCTGAAGAGATCCCACTGTGAATAGTTTTTGATACTTGGCTAAAAGACTATTGGATGAGGCTGTCAGCTTTGAAATGATTTTGTGAAAGTGTTGAAGGACTTTTTTATACTAAGACTGATATACAACAAGTCAGTGCAGACATGAAAAAATGATTTTCTGCAATGTTTGTGTGCAAGAGCCCTATCCATTTCAAGACACATAAAGAGGTCATGTAGTCTTTATTCCATCATCATCATCATGAGCCCCCTTTTTCCCATTTTCTACATGGGGTCAGGGTATCATTTTAACTGTCGCCATCTCTCTCAATTCACACACACTCCTGCCTTCTTCAACACTCATGCCTAGTTGTCACAGATCTTCTCTCACACAGTCCATCCACCTTTTTGTTGGATGCCCTCGTTTCCTCTTGTCATCTTCCTGTCTGTCCCAAATCTTCTTCACCAGATTATCTCCTGCTTTTCTGCACATGTACTAAAACCACTATAATCTGTTGTCTTTGATATTTTCTGCAACTGGAGCTACTTTAGCTTCATAGGTTCATAGGCTGGTACTAGGCTATTGGCCCTAGGGCCTATACAAGCCTAGCCATAACAATTCCCTGGCTATTTCTTCCCACACTATTTACTTCCCTGGACCCCTGTCTAGCAGGGCGACTGATGCCCAGGGTGAATTTCCTTTCTCCCATCCATCATCAAGGTTCCTTTTGAAGAGGGCCAAAGAGGCGCTCTGCTTGACATGTATGGGCAGTCTATTCCAGAGTCCGGGGAGTCTCTGGGTCAGGAACCTATCCCTCCAGCATGTTTTGTTTATTATGATGACAAGGTTTAGATCCCTGGAGCATGTGGCTCTGAGGGATTGGGATTTCTTTAAGTGTAGCATGTCCAACAGCTCTGGGTTTGACATGGCCTTGTATGTTAAGCAGAGATCGCCTCAGAGTAGATGATATGCTACAGAGTATAGCTGGAGTTTTTTAAGGCGGTCAGCAAAGGGCATCTGCTTTAGGCCTGTGATTCTTTTAGTGAGGTATTTCTGTGGCCTTTCCAGTTGTTGCAGATGTTTTGAGAGGTACATACCAGATGGGGCACTGTATTCTATAATGGGTCTAATGAGGGATGAGTACAGTGGGACAATGATCTCCTTTTTTCTGGATGAAAAGCCCTTAGTGATGAGGTGTACCTCATAGAAGGATTTCCTGACTGTTGTGGCGATGTGGTTATTGAAGGTGAGACCACTGTCCACCTGTGTCCCTAAGTCTCTTATCACACTTTCAGTGTTTAGTGTACTGCCACCTATGTGGTAATTCATGGGTAAATGTTTTTTTTTTTTTTCCATAGGGGATAACTATACATTTCTTGGCACTGAGCTTGAGTCCATGGCTCTGACACCAAACATCTGTTTCTGTAAGGCCCTTTTGCAGAGGATCCACGCCATTTGGGGATTCAATAATGGCTCCCAGTTTGCAGTCATCTGTGAACTTTGTTAGCCAGAGTCCCTTAGTGTTGGCCTGTACTTCAGAGAAGCAGATGCCAAACAAGAGAGGTCCCAGGACTGAACCCTGAGGTATTCCACTTGTCACTTGTCTGGAGCTGGATTTGGAGTCAGCTACTTTTACAGTGTGGGTTCTGTCAGTAAGCCAGTTGGCAATCCATTAAGTGACGTAGGGATTAATGCCCAGCTTAGTAAGTTTATCTATGATTCCAGAGTGGGGGATGGTGTCAAAGGACTTGGCGAGGTCCAGATAGGCTGTGTGGACTGCCTTATCCTCGTCCATGGCTCTGGAGACTGATTTGAAAAAGTCAATCAGGTTCAGGAGACAAGATCGGCCCTTCACAAACCCAAACTGGGTGGGGTCCAGTGTTTTAAGGTTGCCATTGTCTTTGTTTGTAAGTTCCATGATAATACGTTCCATGGCTTTGCAGATCAGGCTCATCAGACTGATGGGTGGTAGTTCCCAGGATCCAAGGTGGATCCCCCCTTGTGGAGTGGGATAACTGTAGCTGGGCGCCACTCAGTGGGCACGAAGCCTGAGGTGAGCGTATGATTAAACATGACATTTAGTTGAGGTGACAGTTCATTTTGTAGTTAATGTAGTACACAGCCGGGATGTCATCTGGTCCCATGGATGCTGTATTCTTAGCTTTGGAGAGTATGTTTTTTATCTGTGTGGCCGTTATTACCGGAATTTGGCAATCTTCCGGTATTGAGATGGGCCATTTAGGGGGTGAGAGGGGGGTGAGGTTGGCTTCTGCTCTTATGTCCTCATTTCTTCATCTGTCCCACAGTGTGCATCCTACAACCCATCTCAGGCACTTAATTTCCATCACCTCTGGCTTCCTCATCTGCTTTGTCTTTACTGCCCAGCTTTCTGTACCATGCAGTAGTACTGGTCACACCACTGTTTTCTACACCTTACTTTTCAGCTTCCTTGGCATTCTTCTGTCATAAACACTCACAACGCTTTGGCTAGACACTCTACAGCTTGCTGTGACTTTGTTAAATTCCATTTTAATGTTTTAGAGCAAGTTGATTTGTTTTTTGTGGACTACTCAGCTCTACTGGGGTGAATGAGCTTAGATGGCAGCTATGTTTGTGCTGAGTCCTCTCCAGGGTTAAATGATACCTCTAACTTAAAATGTGTACTCAAATGGCAACAGTGAGAACTGATTTCCATTATTATGTATTAAGAACTGTAGTTTTGTATATATTGTTATGAGCTGTTTATTTCTTAATTATTAATTCTCTAGTATTACCTATTTTTTGAATATTTTATATATATTAGATCAGACAGACTTTTTGCTACTTGGGTTTCCTGTTGAGGTATACCCACCTTATACATATGTATGAGTAATAAAACTTTCATAATTACTCTTCCATCATGGTTTAAGGGGTTGAACTGTGATTTTGATTGGACTAGATTATTTCTATTGTTTACTTACACTATTTTAACTCTGAAAATTGCACAGTTTACTTATTCTGAAGAAGTTCTTAAATAAAGAACGAATTACTGGTTCTACTTGCTGCATTATTTCTGATGATTGTTTTGGAAAGTTATTAACTTTATTTACATTCCACAAATGCCTTCGGAAGTTTGTTTATTATTCTTCTGCCATACACCTGATGCTCTATGCCAGTTGGCTGCTGCCAATCTTCTTCAACTCCACCTAATTCCTCCTCTTCTTGGGGCACT